>NC_134483.1:13520382-13535382 GCF_040206685.1 Ascaphus truei
AGAGGTAATACCGGACACATACATGTACAGAGAGGTAATACCGCACACATACATGAACAGAGAGGTAATACCGGACATATACATGTACAGAGAGGTAATACCGGACATATACATGTACAGAGAGGTAATACCGGACACATACATGCCCAGAGAGGTAATACCGGCATACACATACATGTACAGAGAGGTAATACCGGTATACACATACATGTACAGAGAAGTAATACCGCACACATACATGTACAGAGAGGTAATACCAGCATACACATACATGTACAGAGACGTAATACCGGCATATACATACATGTACAGAGAGGTAATACCGGTATACACATACACGTCCAGAGAGGTAATACCGCACACATACATGTACTGAGAGGTAATACCACACACATACATGTACAGAGAGGTAATATCGGCATACACATACAGGTACACAGAGGTAATCCCGGTATACAGGCAGTCCTCGGTTATCCAACAGAATCCGTTCTGGAAGTAGCGTTGGATAGTGAAACCGTTGTAAAGTGAGTCCCATGTTAATCAGTGGCGGTGAGCGTCGAATAACGCATTCCGGCGTCGAAAAATGGCCCATGAGGTTGCAGTGTAAAGCGTTGGATATGCCATTCGTTGAAAAGTGAAACGATGTATAATGAGGACTATCTGTACACATACATGTACAGAGAGGTAATACCGGTATACACATACATGTACAGAGAGGTAATACCGGTATACACATACATGTACAGAGAGGTAATACCGCACACATACATGTACAGAGAGGTAATACCGCACATATACATGTACAGAGAGGTTATACCAGTGTTCGACAAATCCGCACGCCCCTGGCGACTGGATTTGACCCCGTGGTGACCTCCTCATGGCCGCCCAAGCAGCGCATGTAATTTTCCCTGCTCGCGCTATGTGAGGCCATTATTTGGCTCCTTCTCCAACTGCAATGCCCACGCGGCATCAGACGCCGCGATGCCATGTCAACATGACGCTCGTGATGGCCGCATGGCCTCCCGCACCTCCCGCCCGACCTCACGCACCTCCTACCTGCACCTCCCGCCCGCACCTCCCGCCCAACCTCACGCACCTCCAACCTGCACCTCCCGCCCGCACCTCCCGCCTGGCTACCCGACCTCCCGCCCCTCCCACCCGGCTGTCCGACCTACCGCACCTCCCACCCGGCTCGATGAACTGCCGCACAGGTGGGCCCCCTCCCTTTCAATGAATACCCACACAGTCAGTGTGTGTGTGTGTGTGTGTCTGTGAGTGTTTGTGTGTGTGTGTGTGTGTGTGTGTGTGTGTGTGTGTGTGTGTGTGTGTGTGTGTGTGTGTGTGTGTCTGTGAGAGTGTGTCTGTGTGTGTCTGTGAGTGTCTGTGAGTGTGTGTAAGTGTGTGTCTGTGAGTGTGTGTGTCTGTGAGTGAGTGTGTGTGTGTGTGTCTGTGTGTGTGTCACCTTCTCCTTGTCTCTGTCACCCTCTCCCTGTCTCTGTCACCCTCTGTCGCACCCTCTCTCTCTCTCTTGCTCTCTCGCACCCACTCTCTCTCTGTCACCCACACTCTCTCTCTCTGTCTGTCACCCACACTCTCTCACACTCACACTGGATCTGGATCTCTTATTTACCCTATATATCTTAACTGCCATATATACCTTCACCGAAATAACCTATACTGCTTTCTTCCAGATCTAACTCTCGAGCTTCACACGGGAGACATCAGAATCCCCCTAACACAGAAGACAAGTAGGGAACACCTCCCCTCCAATGTATAACATTGCGGGAATGAGGGTACCTGGACATTGAGGGACTGCAGATCAGGTAAGATCCCAGGTGGGATTGCTGGTTTAGAAATTGTGAAGCGGGGACGTCCAGACACTGGTTAATGGGTTCAGGAAACTAGTCATTCACATCTGGCTTTTTTTTCTAGATCCAACATTTACACACACACACACACACACACACACACACACACACACACACACACACACACACACACACACACACACACACACACACACACACACACACACACACACACACACACACACACACACACACACACGTAATTATGTAACTAGAACTAATTGTAGTAAAGTATAAATGTAATACAATAAATAAACTGTTATGTCAAAAACGAATGTTGTTCTTACTAGGAATTTATTCAATTTCTTAAAAAAAAAAAAAACAGGACTGGGGTGGGGCTAAGTGTGGACTGGGGTGGGGCTAAGGGTGGGCTGGGGGCGGGGCTAAGGGTGGGCTGGGGGCAGGGCTAAGGGTGGGGGCGGGCTAAGGGTGGGCTGGGGGCGGGGCTAATGGTGGGCTGGGGGTGGGGCTAAGGGTGGGGTTAAGCGGCGAGTAGATTTTTTGGTTCGGCGACTAGATTTTTGGGTGATTTGTCGACCACTGCAAATACATGTACAGAGAGGTAATACCGGTATGCACATACACGCCCAGAGAGGTAATACCGGTATACACATACATATACAGAGAGGTAATACTGGGCACATACATGCCTCCCTTCCTACACTCCCCCACCCCCGCACACATACATGTCCGGTATTAACTCTCAGATTTTACCGGACAGAGTAACCAAATACAGTGCTTTCCGGTTCAATACCAGACACCTGGCAACCCTAGCCTGTGTGTGAGTGTCTGAGTGTGTGAGTCTGTCTGAGTGTGCGAGTCTGTCTGAGTGTGCGAGTGGGAGTGTGCGTGATGATGTATAAGTCTGTCTGAAAATATATTTATAGAAACCACTTTCCCCAAACTCCTCACTGTAAATAAAAAAAGGAGATTTAATGTACTAATACAGTACTTATGTAACAATATAAATACTGCGTACATCAAGTATGATTATATATGCATTGAGTGTGTAATCACACTGGTTACCACTCGATGAGGCTGGTGTGGAAGTGGTGTAGTAGCTCCTCTCAGCGGGCACTCTCAGCAGCAGCTGTATACCAGGACTCTGCTAGAATATCCCTCTCATGCTGACGTCATCTCCATAGGGATTAACCCTTCAGTCCAGCTGGGCTCCGTTCCTGATGGTAGCCTCCTTTTCATACTTGATGTACGCAGTATATATATTATTTTAATCAATATACACTGTTATTACTTACTTCACCATTGGCGTTGTGCGCTGTTTTTTGTTTCCATTTCTGTAGTGTTAGGGGGTGCTGAGCCACCCCCTATTATTATAGCAGCAGACGCCTTCTTCACTGAATACACGGTTATGTAAATTATTTTATTTGATTCTCACTGGTGTTTTGTGGCCTTGATATTGGGCTTCATAATTAAAAGGGTTTAGGTATTGCACTTTAATACTGCCTTTTCTAGAGGTTAAGTAGTTGCGCACGATTAATTTTTGTTTATCACATATGTAACAACCCTATCCTGCCCCCGGCATGAGGGATAGCTTGTACATGAAAAAGATGTAGGAGTTAGACCTGTTCACAGGGGTGCAGTAGCTCAGCAGTTACCTCATACTTCTCAGGGTAGATGGTGAGTTCGTCCGGCTTGTAATAAGGCAGTTTGGTGAACAGAAGGGGGCGCCAGGAACTTTATAACTTGTCTTTGTTAGAAAACATATAGAACTTCCAGGGAAACCAGGACTGGTTTTCAGCATACAGAAACACATGTCAATCGGTCTCCCCCTGGTGAGTCACGTAGTGGCTCAATCTCCCCTAGAGCCTCTTGCCCTGCCCAGTCGAGGATCCAGACCCTTGTCCAGAAAATCACTGGCAGTCCACCTCAGTACCCTTAGTAGCCATGAGGATAACAACGATTCCCTAACGCCGTGTAGATACTTCTCAGCACCTTTTCTAAGGGGCCCCTAACACTGGGATACAGCCCCTGTGCTGAAAATACTAAAATATGGCCTGCTGGTTCTTACCTGCCCCACAGGCTAGCATAGCCTGCAGACCTCCCTGGTGTTAATTGGAGTATGGGGTCCCCTGAAGGTATGGGGTCCCCTGGAGGTATGGGGTCCCCTGGAGGTCTGGGAATCCCTGGAGGTCTGGGAATCAATTGGGTGGGACCCCACCTTTATACCTAGGGCGCGACCAATGCTCTGCCCCAGTAACTGGGCAGAATAACTGTAGCAAAGTGGTCACACTATGGGCATGTGACCCTCTAGCCCCTTCTAGAAGAGCACAGGGCCAGACGTGCATAGGGAAGTGCAACCTTATAGTAACAGTGATAGTAACTGCTCACATGTCTATCCCTGTGAGGACTGTTAACCCTGGCACTGCCTGCAGCTACCAGGGCTGACATGCAGGGCAGGGGAATTATTAGCAGGGGCTATACTTGTGTAACGGGTTTCCCCCCCCCCAATCTCACATTGGCCCGGGTAGTCTAACCAGTCCCCATTACGTGTTCGTGTCTGGTGGTGCACCTGTAGGCAACAGGGCTCCTGAGTCTCCCGCTTGATGGTATTAGGGGATGTCATCCAGACAGGCAGCTGAGGTAGTGTGTGCGAGTCCTACCTATATCCAATGCAGCGCCAACACCTCATCAAAATCTGTGCTTCCGCAGGGAGATGGTCCTGGTGAGGAACTCCTTCTTGGTGGTGCCATCCACTGCTGAGTAACTTCACACTCACACAGTGGAGGTATATTCAAACAGGGCATCTTTATTGATGGTGGTATGGGCAAGTTGCCCCTCACAGCTAACAGCTCAGCCACTCATCTCTTTGTAGCACTCCCTTAGGAAGGTCCCTTCTCTAATAGAGCTGCTTTCCACCTATCCTCTCAGAGAGATTCCCCAGCTTCTCTGGCTGCTGTAAGCTCCTCTCTTGAGCTGCTTTGTCTCTCTCAGCTCCTCTAACTCTGCCGCGTCTGCTCACTGACTCACAGCTAGCAGGAGACACTGCAACACTGTTGCAGACCTTCATGTGCCTCTCAGTGAACAGAGGCAGCACAACAACAGGAAACTGAACTCCTAACTTTAGGCAGTGCTGTGTCTTATATCACCCCCCAGAGAACAAACATGCTCTGTATCACTAAGTGGGAGCACACTGCATGTTGTCACTTCCTTTGGGGACATATGACACCTCACCAGGGTGTGAGGGCAAACCTCATGATTGTTGCTGGCAATCCTGCATACTTACCAGGTTTACTGCCAGCATGAGAAAGAGATATGTACACCAATCTTACACATGGCTACACTTGTCTGATTTTTTTTTCCTCTCAAAGAAAAGACATGAATCCCTTTAATTTAACCCGTTAAACCAATGCACTGCGCTGCCCTCCTGCTACTTCTAGCACGGAATCGCTGCTGTGGGACTTTTAAATGCATTAATAAATCAGGGTACAGTGTAACATGAATAATGTTCTCTGCAGCACCCGGACTAAATCAATTAACAGTAACTTAGGCTTCATTGCCTGTCAGGCATTTCCTAAATCACCTTTTCTTTACGTGTCCTCCAGTAATTGAAGCTGTGAATAGAATCTATTCTTTGGTGGTGTTCTGTTTTAAATGCTTTTTTTCAGGTTGTTTTTACATTTGTCTTAATGTAACAAAAATGAAATAAGAGAAGCTTTTGTAAAATGTGTTTTTTTTTTTAACAATGTTGCTTCATTAAAAAGTGCTTTACAGGTGCAGTCCCAGCAAGAAACCCACACGTTATGCAATTGTAATAAGGTGAACAAACGCAGCAATTTTACTGATTGTCATAATTTAATAAACACTTATCAGCTTCGATAAATACAAGAAATATAATTGAATATGCAATACTGTACATAGTAAATGATGTTATTAGCCTAACTCAAGAAAGAATGCAGCGCTTGCAAAGATGCCGCGATCAGGCGTTAGAAAAAATGACAAATTTGTCCCGTTTGTGAATAGGAAGAGATAGGACAAACCAGTGCTTCAAAGATTCATTGTGTCCATATAATGGTATAAACACTCCTCAATTGGACTCCACATGAATTGTAGAAGATATCAGCATCCCATAGCCAGGGAGACTGGAACTAGTACCTAGTGCTGCCAATGGCATAAACACAATAAATACATGTACAATATATGTCCTCCGATTGAATAATGAACCATAAATACTGTAAGGGAACAGGGCTGCAATGACTCAGTGGGTATCCATGTATCCTGTCCGTCCAAGGAGTCCATACTGAAGATCAAGCGGCGTTTCGGGGCGAAACGCGTAGGTGCGTTGTTACTGCATCAGGGGTTTAGGATGATCCAATAAACTTTTTGATTTCTCTAATGTGAGCCTCCTCCGAATAATTTCTTGGCCGTGCTCTGCCTTGTTTCTATTTCTGTGAATAGGAAGAAAATGGGAAAGGAAACGTAATATTGCAGAGAGATTGCAGGTAAGTGGGGCTGCCCCTTTAGAGCAGCGGAGACGCAGGAAAGTGCGTGGGAAATATATCAGTGTGAGTGACATGCTGACCCATTGGATGTCCTGCGCCATTCGTTGCTGGTCCCACCGGGTTAATGTTTTCTTTAAAAAAAGTCATTCTCTGCGCAACACACCGGCAGATACCAAGAGTATGCAATCTAGTGTATTTAATACTTGTAGGAGGGATGTATAGTATGTGTTATAAGAAGAAGTGGACCTCGCTGTAACTAGGATTATTGAGGATCTGCGGCGTGCTACCAGCGAGATGAACAGATATGAGAAACTAATGACTGCGAGGTATACCAAGGTGCGTGCCCCACGGGCAGATATCCCTATACTGGTGCACAACATACGTTTCAAAGATGGGGAACTAAGCGCCTACACTACACGGCGAATGATAATAATAAAAACCTATTTATTAAATTACCATTAATAATAAAAGACATAAAACTCCTCATCACAAGATGAGAACATAGAGAAACAACCCTTTCAGAATTCGGATAACCACTTATAGTGTCACCATATAAGTGTCTATAGTGAGCTCTGTGCAGAAGGAGGTGCACCCATAGTAGGTGAGTTGTGTATACACACTAATATACAGTGTGTTGGGTATATAAACCTCTACAAAATCTTTAGCTAATTGTGGTTTATCTGTGAGCTAAATCTATTAGGCTCACCTTGGTTACACTCCGTGTCAATATATACACTGCTGTAATCCATAAAGGTTTAAATTGAGGAGCAGATTATATTCCTTTAACAAATAGTGACTCCCTCTGTCTAAATCTGCGAGGCACTCTAATGGATCATTCATCTACCTTATAATTTAACTTATTTTTGTCCACCAGAAAGATGTGCATATGATAGATGAACTACTGTAGGTGGTGCTCTTATATATCAATCAAAATGTACATCATAGGGACGCTGAAAATTGTAATAGCAATCAGCCTTTTCCAATTCCAAAGAAAAGGAACGGAGCTCTTTACCAAATGGTTATAACTTGCACTTGCTGTTTCTTAGGCCTCGGACATGGTCAAAAAGGCCGTGCTGAGGCGCGCTGAGGGGAAACATTATCCCTATCAGCGCGGCTTTAGACGGCGCTTCCGCAGGCGTGCGGAGGCGTGTGGAATTTCAGCCGACAGACAAATTTTAGATTTCCCGCTGAGGGAAGCGCAGGGCCGGTCACGTGACTGCCAGAAGCCAATGGCAGTCCGTGATGTCGGCGCTGTGACGCGCTAGCCCCGCCTCCCGCTCCGCCCCCAGGCCCGCCTCCCGAAAGCCTCCCAACCCGGCACACAAGCGCGCTCGCTGACGCTCATGCAGGGACAAGAAAAATCTGCTTGAGCAGGTGAGCACGAGCGTCAGCGCTGCCCAGCGCCGCTCCCTGCACCATGTCCCAGGCCTAACATGTGCCTCTTACGCTTTGGCCATAAATGGTTAATATGATAATCAGATCTATTGTCCCTGATATATTAGTGTGTTGATATTGTTGTCTAGCTATACACTCTAGTTCTAATGTATATATAGGCACCGCTAATCTGCAGTTACTGAAACCACACTGGTTTGTGCCCAGATACAATCATATACCTTATTTACATGTAATATCCACATAAATTTGGTTAAACTTTTTTTTTTTTATAACTCTCATTTTTATTTGGTATTACAGAGCATACATAATATCACCACCTATTGGCATACGTTACAGAATACCCAATTTTGTCATCAAAACAGTGACACGTAGACAGGACATGAGACAGACGTAACAAACCACACGTAAACCACATCACTAAGACGGACAGGACAAACTAGACTGGGGTGAGACACATTAGGGTGGGTGGGGGTGGGGGGCACCTGTAACTGCTGCATCGGAGCGGAGGATCTGCTATTAGCTCTATGTGTACGCTAGGGTGTGTTGTGGATATCCCGGTGGTTCTATGTTCTCCGTCGCTATGTCATCATCTCGTCTGGTCTGCTTTGTCCAAGGAGAACGCATTTATCTATATTAATGCAAAATTGTGGCGGCGTCCACCCCCGGGATGTCTGTTTGGGCCAGCCATGGGGCCCATACGTTTAGAAATTTGGAGCCAGAGTCGTTGATCCAACTCGTCAACTGTTCCATCTGGCAGACATGCCAAATTCTGTTCCTGATTTTAGCTATAGTGGGTAATTCCTGTTGTCTCCATACTGCTGCGATCTCACACCTCGTGGCGGTTGCGAAATGTGCAACCAATTTGAGTGTCGCGTTAGACACGTCCTGAGGCCGTCTGCCCACGAGGAACAGCCACGGGTCCAGGGGGATCTCCAAGTTGAGGATTCTTTCTAGCCAATCTCTAATAGATTCCCAAATCGGGACCACTTTCGGGCAAGACCACAGCATATGTTTTAAATCAGCCGTTTCCCCACACTGTTTTGGGCAGAGCGGGGAATAGTCCTTGATAAATTTAGATAATTTCAATGGGGTATGGTACCACCGCATTAGGACTTTATATGCGTTCTCCTTCAACGTGGCACAAATTGAGCTTTTGGCAGCTGCCTGTAGTATCTGAACCCATTCCTCGTCCTCTAGTGTCTCCCCTAAATCTGTCTCCCACTGTCGCATGTATTTCAGTCGGGGGGCGTCGGAAGTCTTCGGACAGACTACCTCCCTGTACATCCGAGAAGTTAGTCCTCTTGTGTCCGTCTCTCTGGAACACAGCTGTTCGAAATTGGTTCGTGCTGGGCGAACCGGGAATTTATTATAGAAAGCCCTAACCTGGAGGAATCTAAATAATTCTGTGTTGGGTAGCTTTTTCTCATCCTTAATCATATCGAACGTCTTGATATATTTACGTCCTTCCAGGTCCTTTAATCGTAAGTACCCCGCTTGCGTCCATTTTACAAATTTATCACCTAACAGCCCTGGAGCAAAATCCGGATTTCCCACCAGGGGGGTCATCAACGACTGTCGTGTGGTCAATTTAGCTTTAAATTTAGATGACTCCCAGACCGCTAGCGAGTTCGCAATTGCACAGAGTGGCATCCCTATTGATTTCTTGCACTGTTTTGGAAGCCAAATCAGATCGTGCAGTTTTACTGGCGCGCAGCATTCTGTTTCTAGGGCCACCCATCTTCTATTTGCTGGGTTCGAGTGCCACTGGACAATTTGGCATAATTGTGCCGCCTTGTGGTATGCCAACAAGCAAGGTACCGCTAACCCTCCTCTTGTTACTGGTTTTGTCAGTATGCTTTTCGCAATTCGTGGGCTTTTTTTATTCCAAATAAATTGAATAATGCGAGCCTGCAGCGTGAGGACCTCAGTCCTAACAAGAGGTATCGGGAGTGCTTGAAACAGATATAATAGTTTAGGCAGCAGGTTCATTTTGACACTATTGATCCGCCCAAACCACGATATGCCATAGCCCGCCCAAACCCTGAGATCTTCCTGCAGTTTCTTCACTATTCTGGGGAAATTTGCTTTATATAGTGTATTGTAGTCCTTTGTGATATATACCCCTAAATATTTGATAGCGGAGGGTTGCCATTTAAAATTGAAGTTGAGCTCTATCAGTTTTTCGACCGGCTTGGGTAGATTGATGTTAAGCGCTTCCGACTTGGCCTGGTTAATTTTAAACCCCGACACCAAGCTGAAAGTTCCCAAGATCGCAAAGACGTTGGGCAAGGAGGTGAGGGGTTTTGACAGTGTCAAGATTACATCGTCTGCGTATAGCGCTACTTTATGATGCTGCTCCCCTATATCTATCCCTGTTATATCTGGGCTCGCTCTGATATGAGCCGCTAACGGTTCTATGCAGAGGGCAAATATTAACGGTGAAAGTGGGCAACCTTGTCTTGTCCCGCTACGGATGTTGAATATCTCCGAGGGGAACCCTTGGTGTCGCACCCTTGCAGTGGGACCATTGTAAAGGGCTAGTATTGCCTCTAGGAGGCGCCCCCCGAACCCAAACGCCCCCAGCGTCTCCCTGAGGAAGGGCCAGTCAATCCTATCAAAGGCCTTTTCGGCATCCAGACTCAACAACATAGACGGGATATTTTTCTTTTTTGCCAAATCAATCAAATCTACAATCCGCCTAGTATTGTCTGCCGCCTGCCTGCCCTCAATAAAGCCTACTTGATCCGGGTGAATCAACCCCGGAAGGACAATGCCCACCCTGTTAGCTAACAATTTTGAGAAGATTTTAGTGTCTGAATTGATCAGGGATATTGGCCGGTAGCTCTTGACGTCTGCCGGGTCCTTACCGGTTTTGTGGATCACAGAGATAGACGCCTGGAGCATCTGCGCTGGGAGGGGCTCTCCTGCTAGAATCCCATTAAATAGGGACAACAAGTGGGGAGCCAGAATCTTGACAAATTTCTTATAATATAAATTTGAAAATCCGTCTGGACCAGGGGCTTTAGCGGGTTTAAGGGACTTCATTACCTCCGTTACTTCCTCAAGGGTGAAGTCGCCCTGGAGTGCCTCCCGCTCCTCGCTGCTCAAGGTAGGCAGATTTGCCTCATTTAGGAATTTGTTCAAAGTTGCTGCGGTCTTTTGTGTGTGGCTGACCTTATCTCCGTCGTATAGTGTGGCATAATAATTCTTAAACACCTCCACTATTTGTCGAGGATCGGAGGTAAGGTCCCCCCCCTGAGATTTGATGGATGCTATACGGTAATTTGGAAGCTTGTTTCGGAGCTTATTGGCTAATAAGGTATCTGGCTTGTTGGCTTTCTCATAGAATCTGCGCTTTGACCATGCCAACTCCTTCTCGGCTTGAGAGGTCAGGACCAGGTTAAGTTTAATTTTAGTGTCGCTCAGTTCTTTCCAAACCAATTTATCCTTGTACGTTTTGTGTTGAGCAGTGAGATGTGCCAATTTCTCACGTAGCTCTTTTACTTTCGCCTCTTTTGCTCTCTTTCTTTTTCCTGCTATGGTCATCAACACCCCTCTCATGGTAGCCTTATGAGCCTCCCATAGGGTGGATTGAGCCGACACACTGCCTTTATTGTCCTTAAAATATACTTGGATTCGCTCACCAATCTCTTTTGCAGTTACGGGGCATTTAAGGAGGAGTTCGTTGAGCTTCCAGTTTGCTCCAGGTCTGTCTAAGGCGTCTAATGTGCACCGCAGCTCTACCGGTGCATGGTCGGACCACGAGATTCCATGGATCTTTGTGTGCCCTACCACTGGGACCACTCTATTGGATACCAGGAGGTAATCTATCCGACTGTAGCGATTGTGTGGGTGGGAATAAAAGGTATATTCCCGTGCATTAGGATGTTGTTCCCGCCAGATATCAATTAGCTGACAGTCTTGCATACCCTTATGTATGGTTAGTACGTCCTGTTTGTGGGATGGGTTAGGTCTCGTACATCTGTCCAGGTCAGAGTCTAGTGTGCGGTTAAGATCGCCTGCTATGAAGATATGTCCCTTCGCGACAGTGTGTAGTTTATTAAAGAACTGTGTAAAGAATGTAGTGCTCGTCTCGCACGGGGCGTAGACTGACGCTAATGTCAGAGGTTGACTTTGTACCATCCCCGTAAGGATGATATAACGACCTTCCGGGTCCGCATATTGTTTATTTATATCTAACGCTAGTTTATTGTGTACTAAAATAGCCACTCCTCTTTTCTTTGCCTTGTTAGAGGCCAGATAAAAAGTTCTGTAGTTTTTGTCTAGATATTTCGGGTGATTGGAGTGTGAAAAGTGGGTTTCTTGTAGAAAAAGTATATCGGCTTTCAGGCGGCTATACTCTTTAAATGCGATTCTACGTTTAACCGGGCTGTTAAACCCTTTGACATTGTGTGTAATCATTATTAGTTCATTACTCATCCTTGTCTGCAGAAGAGGTGTGCTCCAATGGCGAGGTCATCTGGGCCGTTCGTTGGTCCGCATACTCCAACTGCTTCTGGGGATCTGTAGTTCTCCATCTTCCTGTAGTTTGGTGCACTATGGGGGGGAAGATACATGAGGTTAAACTTTACTACGCTATGAGTGCGCCTGTTTTTTGTTTGTTATTTTAGATATCTTCAAGGAAGTGGTGTTCCTTACATTCAGGCTGCAAAGACTCTATTGGATTGCGTGTGGAGCTACATTTGGATTTGTATTGCATTTTATTCTGGACAATATTTTTTCAATTTTTTTATTATTTAATATACATATATATTTTTTATCATATTGTTTTTTATTTATATTTTGTGTATCAGTCCTATACAACATAGATTTTCATCACTGTTTGCCTTTTCATACGTTTAGTAGGTTTGGGTGGCGCCATATCTTCTTTCTTTTTTGTGTTTGTGTATATATATGTATATATATATATATGTATGTATAATGCAACAGAAAAGTATCCTTATAGTGAAGCACACAGGCATACCAAGAGTATGATAATAAATGCAAAATGTATTAGTATAGAGATAAAAACAGGGGGAGAAGAATATAAAAGAGGAGGGGGACTCACAACTGACAAAACATATATTCCATGAGGCAAAGGCACATAAATTGGTCAGAATAATCACCAATACCTCTCAACATGAACAGCCAAGATATATTGACACACAAAAAATTGGTAGCTCTATAAAAGGCACTCATCTGTATAGTTACACAAACTGCAGACTTGTGTACTAAAAATAAAGATATGCCTATGTTGTAGCTATAGATGCAGATAAAGACAATAGTGCCTAGAATAATTGCAAGGAATAGAATGAGAGCATTGTGTCACAATAATTGAAAATGTAGATACATCACCAAATTAGTGTAGATGTAAAGACCAAAAAACGGGTAGCAAAAGCCTCCTGTACTGGAAAAAGGCAGGGGTCCCCCTCCACAGACTCCCACTCCAACGCGTTTCGACTAAAACGGTCTTCGGGGAGTGGTGTAGGGAGAAATGAGCTAGTATATATAGGGGAGGTAGGAGAGCAGAATTCGCGCCAAACATTCTTAAAATTAATCAGCTGTAACGAATGAGAATGTTATCCTGACGTCATCACGTCACGGAGTCTCAGTATATCGGGTTATCCCTCTCATTGGCCCTGAATAGTCAGATCATGCTGATTACGTCCTTCCGTAAGGGAATCGCAATGTGACGCTAATGACGGAAGATCACGGGCCGAGAAGGAACCTCCTCTAGCTGTATATCCACAGAGCTATCTAGCGCTACTGGTGACTTCAGCTAGTGGGATCGCAGTATGACGCTGTAACAGGGGAGTTATCCCTGTTCCGGTAATGTGCCTCTAATCCAGCAGTGTGGTGGTTAACTGCTGGTAGCAAATTAACTAACACCACCTGCCTGATTACAGGTGGTAGAAAAAGCCTGCCTTTGAGACAGGAAGTGACTCCTTAGCTGACTTGTGGGCTGAACTTTGGAGACAGAGCAGGGTTCTTGAGTCTCCCAGGAGATACTGACCAAGAGAACACAGATCTCTGGAGCTGACCGGTCTTGAGCTCTGCACAGCATATCTGATTGCAAGACACCAAATAAGACTTCTAAACCTGGATGCTGATTTTCTGTGCACGCACGGGTGCGATTCCAGGAGAGCAGAGAAGCTTACTCTGCAGCAGCTAACAGATAAGACTTTCATTATTAAGAGACTGCTTATATCTGCTTATTTCATGCTATATGTTTTGGGGCTGCGAGACATGCTTGACTTAGGGAGTTGTGAATTAATTACATGGTATTTTCACTAGAGATACTCCCAAGTGAATAGAAGCTTTGTTCCCCCCCCCCCCCCCTGTGTTGGGATGATTTCCTGATGAAAAGGAAAAGGCACAATAAAGCCTTATTATAATTTCACCTTATAAAAGTCTCCAATTGTGTACCTCTGTGAACGTCCGTCTACATATGATGTCTGAAGTGAGATGAGAGGTGTCTTTGTAGTTAAAAAGGACCGGAGATTTTTATGTGAAATTTTTTTTGTTATGCTTTTTGCCTACAAACAGTCTGAGCAACTTAGAAAAAAAAAAAACCTCATGCAGCAGAGACCAGAGTTAAAGGGACACACCACTGAAACTTACACTGCATTGAAACTTACAAAAAAAAACACAGATGGACTCTTTGCCCCAATCCCAAGAGGAGAGATACTGCTGAAACAGCTAACCTTATTTTGCCTATCACAAAGTGTAATATGGTCATTGAAATAGGGGTTTTGCCTTCCAGCCATAGTCAGGGTTCAAGAAGTGAGTCAGCCCTTAAAAAGGGATAGGTGTTTATTGTTTTCAAAAGTTTAGCTGAAGCAGTGAATACAGATGGTGACCACCGAGTGGTACTGATTTTGAAAATAAAGGTTGCCACACCGCATAGGGCTACCTGTTCTGAATGGAGTATATGCAGAAAAGTGTGAAAATTGATACAAGACTGTGCTGAAGCAGGGGAATTTTAACAAACAAATGCTGAGTGTAAAATTGCCCTATAGGGGAAAAAGGTTTTTCAAAGCCAATTGCTGAATGTTGAGTCACCCTGCCGTGAATGAAATAAATAGTCCACTGCAAAGAATGTTTTTTTTTCTGCAAGTAAAAAAGTCTGCCTATAAATATCTTGGGAGTAAAACAGACACCCAAAGTGTGAAGTGTGAATGCCATAATACCCAAAGATGAGACTGAAAATTACTGAACTCAGGCAGAAAACCAAATTCTGTTGCTGAAGCGGAGAGATTGCACCTAGCAAGTAAATG
>NC_134483.1:13540382-13551073 GCF_040206685.1 Ascaphus truei
GCAGAGAAGCTTACTCTACAGCAGCTAACAGATAAGACTTTCATTATTAAGAGACTGCTTATATCTGCTTATTTCATGCTATATGTTTTGGGGCTGCGAGACATGCTTGACTTAGGGAGTTGTGAATTAATTACATGGTATTTTCACGAGAGATACTCCCAAGTGAATAGAAGCTTTGTTCCCCCCCCCCCCCCCCCTGTGTTTGGATGATTTCCTGATGAAAAGGAAAAGGCACAATAAAGCCTTATTATAATTTCACCTTATAAAAGTCTCCAATTGTGTACCTCTGTGAACGTCCATCTACAGAAGCCAATAACATCCTCACATGAGGAGCATCATCACGTGCAGTAGTCATAATAACTACAACAAAATCAGGAGAGTCACCGAGGGTGATAGGGGTAAGCCTTATCTTAGCTGCATATATGCAAAGCTATACAGCACTGCTCGCAACATCACGTAATGGATATATGGGCGTGCCGTCACTATAGTAACCCTAGCACTGTCGGCATTGGTTCAAGAGAATGTCAAGAGGAAACATCATCTAAACATAATCATTAAAGGATATAGACAGCGAAAAGATGGAATCTCACTCAAACATACTAATATGGCATTACCTCCAATATAATAATTGAGGTGTCATGACAGTCATAGGGATCTATATTGATTATTAGCAATTATGATTGTATAATGGTGAGAAAACGATGTAATAAAAAGATCACACAACAATGTCCCTATGAACTCATGGGTTCTCTTGTGTCTTGATTGAAAGGTTGTCTTTCTTCTTCATTAATTGGAGAGAAAGCTGGGGAAGGTCAAATGAAGTAAACAAAAGTAAATTCCTTAATGGCATCATGACCCAGAAATCTTCATCCACAGTATGTAGTCTTAAGAATGGAAACTTGTATCAGATGTCCTGAAAGCCAATTTTATCGGGTAGTCTCCTGGATGGAATAACACAGCACACTATCCCATAGGAAGGTACTGGTCCAAGATCTCCAATAAAGTAATCACAACAATATCAATAAGAACTCAATGGTTTTCTTGTGTCTTGGGTAAAGTGTAATTTTCCTTCCGCATTTCCTGAAGAAAAAAAAAAAGAAAAAAAAAATATATATATATATATATATATATATATACTCACCATAACTTATCTCAGTATTATGGTTTAGCCTATCCCATAGCCTCTCTTGCATTCCCAGTAAGATCAACCCCACACTGATGAGACCCATCAAGGTCGAAACAGCTGTCTGTGGGTGGTTTTCTGGGTATGCACCTTAACCCTGGCTGTGCTCAAAGCTGTGACCATGCAGCAAGCTTAAGCCTATAGGGAACCATGTTAAAAATGGTTATTGAGGCAAAAAGTGACACTGTGTGCTCATTTGCATGTCATTTCCCAGAATCCCTTGCTGCAGTGGAAGTGCTGTATGCTGGGTGATAATGGGGAAAGGCGGGGTTGCAGACCTGCCTAAGACATGCAGATGAGCATACAGTTATATTTGCATATATATATATTATATATATATATACCTGTATATATATGTGTGTGCCTAATATATAGGCTCCTAATTGATTAATACGCACAAACGTGCAATGTTTTAGACAGCAATTCCCTCTGCTATAGCTTCAATAGCTTATTGCAGAGCGAGCAGGACAATTGTTGGTAAATACTGAGCACAGAGAGACCGGAGCAGTCTCTTTATGTCTAATGAAGTGTGCACAGTCAGTTAGGAAACCTGATTGCATGCAGTGCCAGTACAAAACCGACGTCCTGTAAGTTATTGCTGATGTAGCCAGGTCCCCTCTGGCTCCCTGGTCCTCCTGCTTCACCCCCTTACCTCCGTTGCTGTGGGGGATGTTGCGGGTGGCGGTGGGCTCGCCGGTGGCTCCCTCTGCAGGGCGCCATCATGTTGGTTACGAGGGTTCGCGCATGCGCAGGACAGCCAGGCACGCGAGGTAGAGGCTCCGCAGGGACTACAGTTCTCAGCATGCTTAGGGACAAACATGTCAGGTGCTCAGAGCAGCCAATAGGGCTACAGATTCTCCGGCTCAGGGATTAGGTACATTTCGCGTGCAGGGTTCCCGCTGTCAGTGGGAACTGGGACACAGATAGGGTAGGTTGTAGGTGCAGGGTGTCTGTGGCCCCTGCACTAGGCCAGAGGCCCCAGCTAGGTCTCAACTCCTAACCTAAGATTGTGGTTGCTACAGGGACAGGCCCTTAGGTAGGGACACTGCCCCTTAGCTGTTAGCAAGTTCAGGGACACCGCTGCAACGCTGCGCAGCCCTGAGGATTGGGGTCTGGGACCAGATCACCAGGCCAAGTATAGCGACTGTCTTTGTGTGGGACACTCCAGCGGGATACCACCCCACGCGGAGGCGGACTCATCGCGGATGACATCGCTGGATCGGCTGATCCCCTCTGTCTTCCAGGCGGTGCGCCCGGGTGCTGGAGCACCCGCCAGGTACCTTTACACTAAGTGCACCAACCTTTGCTACACCTCATTTAGTGGGCCGCGAGGTCTCACACATTGGGGGTTGGGTGTGGGACTCTTGGGACACGGTGTTGGGGTACACGGTGGTGGGTTACGGCCCTGCGAGGCTGACTGGGTAGCTGTAACCAGTAGTATTACTTTGCTCCTTATCATTACTACATTCATGTGTCACAGTAAAGGTTATTGTTATAATCTGTGTGATATTAGTACCTGCACAGGGTTATCCCATCTAGTTGGGATCCCGGGCAGGTGGAGGCACTGTCACCTATCGAATCAGGTACACCCCAGGCTCCCAGCGGAGGAGGTTCAGGCCTCCTGGGAGGCACAGGTAAAGCACCACATACACCGTAGTCGCCTTATCTCATAGGGGGTGGGGGAAAGTGCGCTACACTTTATTTGGCTATTTGTTGTATATTAGCTGAAAATAGTTGATCAGGCACTGGTGCAGATACCCCTGCAATGGATCTCTTATTTATAGAGCGTTTACAGGTGTTTCCATATGACCCTAGACAGGTATATATTCATTTATGTAAAGTACTGTGTACCTGCTGCCACTGATCTTCATTGTGGGTGCTTTAATCGCTCGCTACGGAGCTCTGTTTTGCTCCTCCATTACCGCCCTTGATCTCACAGGTTTACTGCGTTTCAAGCAGCTATTTCCTCTATTATAGCATTAATAGCTTGTGTCAGAACGGGAAGAGTAGCGGTATATATTGAGCACAAAGAGTTCAGAGCAGTCAGCTTATATATGCTGCAGTGTCCACAGTAGGTTAGAATAATATATTTTTATTTGTAAGGTACTGTGTGCACGCTGCTATAAACGTTTCTTAGCGGGTACTTTTAATCACTAGTTACGGAGCTCTGTTTTGATTCGCCATCGCCACCACTGATCTCGGGAAATTCTTGTGGTTCACGAGGATCGTGACCATACTGTAGTAGAGTGGCTCTTGTGAATAAGTCTTAGAAAAACCAGGTGAGCAGTTAAAAATTCAATGTGGTTGTTGACATCTCCTGCACAATATTTCCAGTTTTTGTCACATCCTCTTAAAAAAAGAGCTGCCATCACATAGTTTACTACAGCCAATAGGATGACCCCCAATCCTATTGGTTCCAGTACCATGTGATGGCAGCCATTCTGGTTTTGGTGACATCATCTTAAAGGGAAAGGAAGCTGAGCCTTTCCGATTGGCTGGCTTCACTCCCTTTTTATGACGTCACATCCTAAGGAAAAAAACACCTGTCACATGGTTATTCCAGCCAATCAGATGGCTGGGAACCATTTGTCAGTCAAATGTGACGTCATAGGCTTTATATAAGTCCTGTGCAGTCTCATTTGATGCTAAGAAGATGAAGAGGCAACATCTCCCCCCCAATTGGTTTTACAGTACAAGTACAGATGAAGATAAAGAAGAACCACAAGTAGATTACAAGTACAGAGAAGCTAAATAAGAACGCAAAATGGATTACAAATTACAGATGAAGAAAAGAAAGAAGAAAAGAAATAAACATTTTACCTGTGGAACGTGGCTGTTGAGGAGCATTGCGTCCTGGGCCAGGAGTTGCTGCTGTTGTTGCTGGTGTTGCTGTTGGAGTCAGATTCGGTGGGTGAAGATATCAAAAAGTAAGAAAAAGATGGATTGTATTTTATTTAATGTTGTATTTTTTTATTTTTAGGTTGGCATTTGCATTGGCATACGTTTGTATTCCAATGTAAATGTCTTTTGTTTGGTGGTTGTGTTTTTATTTGCAGGTTTTTTTTTACGTTGGTACTGTATTGGCATTTTAATTAATTTTAATGTACAGTAATGTCTTTTTTATTTGACGCATGTATTTATTTTTTGCAGGTTGTCTATTGACCCACAGAGTGACATTGGTGTGGTACTGTGCCAATCAATTGGTTTATTGGCATTTTTTTGTAATGGGAATGCAAAGTGTTTTTTATTTGTTGCATGTTTTTATTTTTTAGCAGGTTGCCCGTTGACTGGCAGAGTGACATTGGTGTGGTACTGTGACAATCAATTGCTTTAATGGCATTTTTTGGATTAAATTGAATGTGTTTGAAATTTGAGGCTTGTTTTTGAGATTGGCAGGTTGCATATTGACTGTCATAGTGGCAGCTCATGTCCATAAGGCATGGGTGTGGTACTGTGTGAATCAATTTTTTGGACATTTTTTTGGTTTAAATTGAATGTGTTTTTAATTTGAGGCTTGTTTTGGGGATTTGCAGGCAGGCTGCATACAGTATTAACTGGCATAGTGGCAGCTCATGCCCATAGGGCATGGGTGTGGGTCTGTGCCAATCAATGGGTGGGGGTAGGTGCCCTTGGGAGGGTGATTAGGTCTCCCGGTGGGTAGCGGGAGGGGGGTTAACCCCTTAATTACCTTAGTGGTTACTAACCGCTAAGGTGATTAAGGGTTTAGTGGCCAGTAGTTGTTTTTTTATTTATTTTTTGGTGGTGCCCACTGAAGAAGAGGAAGATGAGGAGGACAAGGCTGGTCTTCATCCTGGAAGGGGTAGGTAGAACTTTAATTTATTACTGTATATGCTGGCTGGTTAATGTTTTGGTTATGTTTTATGTTTTTAATGGGTAAATGAGCTATTATCCAGATATGGATAATAGGGATTTTTGCACATTACTGTACTGTATGGAGGGGTTCAATGTATTTTAATTTTATTGATGCTTGTATTGTACTCTTTATTGAGGGTAGAGTGATTGAGTAAAGGGGGGATAGCCCCAGGGTGGGTGGTTAGGCTCTCAGGTGGGCAGTGGGAGGGATTAACCCTTTCATTACCATAGTCGTTACTACCGCTAAGGTAATGAAGTGGTTACCCCCTCCCGCAACCTTCCCAGTAGGCCTAACGACCCACCCTGTGGCTATTACCCCCTTCACTCACCCCCTCTGCCCCCAATAAACCTGGTAGTCTGCCTTAACCCCTTCTTTGCCTTAGCGGTTAGCTGCTAAGGTAATGAAGCTGCTTCTATTTTATTTTAATATTACAGTATTGTAGCAGAGGGTCTCCGGAGCTGACCCGCTGTGGTTTCAGGTCCGGGGACCCCTTGCTTCCCGAGTTACAGGCCCCGTTATGGGGTGCTGGTATCCCTCTGGTTTGTTTAAATCCCCCGATCATGTGGGCCATGGCGCGGGGGGATTTAAACATGGCCGCTGGGATACCGGCACCCTATAACGTGGCCTGTAAATCGGGAAGTAGGGGGTCCCCGGACCGGAAATCAATGCGGTTCAGCTCCGGAGACCCCCTGCTTTAAAATGAAAGAAAACCCCTGTGATCGCCTGTGAGAGGCGCGCAGGTAGAGTGACTGATTCAGTCTCTTACTGCGCGTCTCTCTTACAGACAGGTAGGATTCACACACCAGGAACCCCGCTGATTAATCCGATGGGCCATTCTAGTCTGCTTCAGTCCACCTCAGGAGATATTGCGGCATAGTGCAGTTTTCATCTCGAGATGGTGGTCGAATGGTGATGACTGCATCTGTAGGAAAACGCTAATAATACAAATGTAGCCATGTGCCCTGGCTGTATGTTTTCTGTCCCTAGCATGTAAGTCCTGGTAAGGTGCAGGCAGTGTTAAGGTTAAATCCCTTTCACATGAGCCAGCATGTGAGTTCCGTACGCCACTGGATAATTTGTTGCCATGTCCAGGTGCAGGCCTAATGGCAGTTGGGGGCATCAAGCCTGGGGGGTGTTACTGGGTCACATGCAGTACTGTATGGTGTGACACCGTTACCTGCCCAGTTTGGGGCAGGGTTACTAACCCCTCCCCAGGTATAAAAGATGCTGCCTACCTACATTTGGAGTTCCAGCCTGCTCCTAAGGGAGTGGGCAAGATTCTGCCTTATCCCATCAGGGGGTAAGGAGGTGAAAGACTACCCTCAGGGGCCTCGAGCCTCCGAGGCTTAGTTCAGGGAAGATGAAGTGATGATGAATGCTGGTTCCAATAAACAAGTTGTACCATCCATGCCTTGGCTTACGTTATTGGAGAAGTGACTATGGGGAGAACCCCTGTCTTTGGCAGGAGCCCCTGCAGGATGGAGGCCCTGTACCGAGAGACCAGCGAGCTGGAAGCCTGTCCTGTTGTCTAACTCCCACTCCTATCTGCGGAGACTCAGACCTCCTGAGAACCAACAGGTATGCACCACCGCACCCATAACACTCTATTTACCATCGGATCTCCCTTAGGGGGGGATGGAGGTGTTACACAAATATTAATAACACGGAATGAAACACGGGAAATTAAAGAAAAGAGAGAGCGCAAAACGTCCCTAGCATAATACTGTTTAATAGTAAAAAAATCATTAAACATAAGTGTTACACTCACTCATTTACGATGATAAAAATGCAGTCACATGTTCAAGGGAAGTGTGGTGCCCTTTAGCATGCGACCTTGGAGCTCCTCACCGCTCTCCCAGACCCCGTCTGCTCCCACCTGCTGTAACTTCCGTACTTCCTGTAGGAGACACGGTGTATGTAGGAGACACGGCATGTGGGATTACTGGGCTGGTAGAGTCTCCGCTTTACTGAACACGCAACTTGCAAAGTTCAATCCTACGCGTTTCGTCACTGTGTCCCTTCATCAGGGAGAATGATATGATCACCAGGGTCTGAGTCTTTCATAGTCCCAACAATTGGCCTCATTGTTCAATTAACCTGAGCACATGTTACTAATAATTGAACAGCTGTTACATACAAATAATTCTTACATAAGAGATCTTAGATCCCAACTTTACCCCACAAAACATGGACAGGTTATTTCCTATCCATATACCTCTACTTTATATATAATTAGATTGTAAGCTCCTCGGGACTCCTCTTCCTTAATGTTATGTTTGTCTAAAGCACTTATCCCCATGACCTGTTATTTATATTATCTGTTATTTATTTGATTACCACATGTATTACTACTGTGAAGCGCTATGTACATTAATGGCGCTATATAAATAAAGACATACAATACAATACAATGTATATTTATCAACCAGTATAGACAGATCATGAACATCATTTTAGGACATTATAGAAAGAAAAAAATGTATTGGTACAATTAATTTAAAAAATGGGGAATTAAAATGGCCTAAGTGGAAAATGTATAAGTATATACTGTACATATCCACACAACTACTCAAGGAGTCTGATCATTTATGTACAGCTACATTGAATATTACCTATTAGACTGTACAGTGTTGTTTGTTACCGTGGTTACCAATTTATTTTCCTTTTAAATATTTAATGTCTCTGAAATGGTTCAAGCAAATTGTCTGAAAATGTCAAACAAGTTGCAAAATAATAAATGTAATGTTTCCTATCCAAAGTCTGGTTGATGAGATGTACCGTTTATGTATTTTTTTTTATTTAACAGTTAAAAAAAATGAATTTCAAAGATGGTGGCTGCACCGATTTGATTGAAACTTCTACAATTCCTAATGCCATTGTAACCCCCTCCAATGTTTGGGTTACTCTATGGGTTAGAAGGAGTTAGATACTAACCACATGTCCCTCTAGGTAAGGTGTTTACCAATCACCAGGCAGAGACTTAGCTCCGCCCCTTTTTCTGCCCAGACACGGGGTGAGGGGAAGGTGATAAATAGGAGAGCAGAAGGATTCCAACTGTCAGATCCTGGCAGGAGAGACGAGGGAAGGACCTCAACTGTAAATAGTTATGTTGGGGTAGGAGTCCCCTTTATTGTTTCCCAGAGCAGGGAAGTTTTTCTTTAGAGTAAGGGCCCTTGTAATGGAAGTTGGAGAAGTACATGTTCCCACAGGGGATATCAGTGTCCATCAGGGGTTTGCTTATTAAGGAGTAATGACACAGTACCTTAATCAGGAGCCTGGGACAACAAAGTACAGTGCAAGTATGAAGTATCACCTGCAGCTACCTCAGTAGCAGAGGACTGTATGTGAGGTGAGCAGGATAAGATACAGAGTAATAACCCCTGTCCTACCACGGTGTGGAAGGGGATTCCCTGCTGGGAAGGGTTTAAGAATGACACCAGAGGCATGATTAACCACAATATGAATTAAAGCAACCCGTTTTTAATGTAAAAAAGCAGTGTGCCTTCTCAGGATTGCAATGACGCAGCTGAGGAAGATGCTGTACCTGACTATATATAGAATAAAGACTGTTTTGTTTAAAAACTACAAAGTTCCTGGAGCCCATCTTTACCATCTGCATATATGCCCAGCCTGCGCGGATCAGCACCCCTGACAAAGGTAATGCACCCTGGGTAATGCACCCTGAGTAGCAAACAACACAGACATGTATGTAACCTCCCTTATAGCCGGGCAGGGAGGGTTACACCATTAACATGACTCATCTGCTAATTAAATGATAAATCTAATGTAGCCTAGCCTCCAGGCCGCTATGCCTCTTCCTGGGCCCTGCCAGTGTAAGCCCTGTTAGGTGCAGGCAATGGTTGGGCTGATTCCTTCAGAAAGGCTCTGTGTGCTTTTGCAGCCTTGGATGAATTAGATGTATCCAAGGGCGGGCCTAGCAACATCCAGAGAGTGTCAGCCTGAGGGTTGGGTACTGATTGGATCACACACAGGATGTGATGACCTTTCAGTTTTCAACCTGCTCTGTTGAGGGGCAGGGTTACAAACACCAACCCAAAGGCTATAAGTACTGGCACTTTCCTAAAATCTAGGTCTCTCTCTCTCGCTGTCCTCTCCCTGTGGAGTGAGCACCATCTGCCCTCCATCTCATAAGGAGATGTGAGGAGGAGTCCAGCAGGCCAGATCTGGGCCTCGAGCCTGAATCAGGGCACTGCAACAAGGGAAGAATGCATTTGCTCTGGTTATCTATCTGCATGCAATAAAGATCCAGTTGTACCATCATCAGTGTGATTCACTGTCTTGCTGCTGAGAGAACAAGATGTCAGTATGGGCCATCCTGCTGCTATCCAGAGGATCCATGCTGACTGGAGGCGCTGCACCAAAGAACTAAGGTAACCTGTAAACCTGTCCTGTTCTCCCCACAACACCGCGGAGCACTCAGCCCTCCTGTTGCCAAACAGGTACAGCACAACACCTAAAGAAGTAGTCAGAGAAGCAGACCCCCCAATATCACTTAAGGTGGGGGTACAAGGACTACACTAATATAACAGCTTTCAGAGGCATTATGATTGCATTGCCACTGTAATTATAGTATTATCGCAGGACAGTGTCACTAAGAAAATGACAGAACCAACACGTCCCAGATCCTATTACTCTACTCTCATTCATCTATATTGTATAGTATACTTCCCGCATACGGCAACATATATCCGTATTGCAATAAAATGGAAGCACTCAGCCAGTAACCAGTCTAAGCAAGTCTCACCGTACTGGATTACCAAAATGATCGGGAGTCTCCTGGTCTTGGGGGAAGGTTGACCATCTGCAGAGTGAAGTCACCCTACAAAGTTGCAGTCCTTAGAGAGGTGGGTGGTACAGTAAGTGTGGGTCATACATGGGAAGCAGGGGACATAGAAAGAGGAAAAGGTACTCAAAGGGAAGACTGGGAATACACAGACTCGTTGGGATTGTAGTTTTTGGATGTTATTTGGATTACCATAAACCTCTGACAATATTTATATATAATTTTGGCAATCATCCCTTCATCATTTTATTTTCAACTAGCTGAGAAACCCGGCGTTGCCCGTGAGTTAAATTTCCCGCTAGGAGGAGGGGGAGAGCGGAGGGGAGGGCGGAGGGAGAGTGGAGGGCGGGGGGAGAGCGGAGGGGAGGAGGGGGGGAGAGCGGAGGGGAGGAGGGGGGGAGAGCGGAGGTTAGGAGGGGGGGGGAGAGCGGAGGGAGGAGGAGGGGGGGGGAGAGCGGACGGGAGGAGGAGGGGGGGTGAGCGGACGGAGGAGGAGGGGGGGAGAGCGGACGGGAGGAGGAGGGGGGGAGAACGGACGGGAGGAGGAGGGGGGGAGAGCGGACGGGAGGAGGAGGGGGGGAGAGCGGACGGGAGGAGGGGGGGGGGAGAGCGGACGGGAGGAGGGGGGGGAGAGCGGATGGGAGGAGGAGGGGGGGGGAGAGCGGACGGGAGGAGGAGGGGGGGGAGAGCAGACGGGAGGAGGAGGGGGGGGGAGAGCGGACGGGAGGAGGAGGGGGGGGGGAGAGCGGACGGGAGGAGGAGGGGGGGGAGAGCGGATGGGAGGAGGAGGAGGGGGAGGGGAGCGCGGACGGGAGGAGGAGGGGGGGAGA
>NC_134483.1:13551273-13583773 GCF_040206685.1 Ascaphus truei
AGACACACACAGTGAGAGACACACACAGTGAGACACACACACACAGTGAGACACACACACACAGTGAGACACACACACACACAGTGAGACACACACACACGTCACCTATCCTTCCGTGCGCCGCCATCTTAGTTAGTCCGCGAGGGAGGAAGGGGGTCCTTCGGGGCGCCGCCATCTTAGGTGCCGCGTGTCCCCCCGCCGGGGAGGGAGGTGAGTGCGGGAGGTGAGTGCGTGCGGTGAGTGCGGGAGGGAGGTGAGTGCGGGAGGTGAGTGTGGGAGGTGAGAGCGGGAGGGAGGTGAGTGCGGGAGGTGAGTGCGGGAGGGAGTGGAGCGGGAGGGAGTGGAGCGGCTTCCGGGAGCGTCTTAGGAGGCCGCGTGTCCCCCCGCCGGTCCCCCCGCCGGGGAGGGAGTGGAGCGGGAGGTGAGTGGAGCGGGAGGGAGTGGAGTGGAGCGGGAGGGAGTGGAGTGGAGCGGCTTCCGGGCGCCTCTTAGGTGGCCGTGTGTGCCCCCGCCGGGGAGGGAGTGGAGCGGGAGGTGAGTGGAGCGGGAGGGAGTGGAGTGGAGCGGGAGGGAGTGGAGTGGAGCGGCTTCCGGGCGCCTCTTAGGTGGCCGCGTGTGCCCCCGCCGGGGAGGGAGTGGAGCGGGAGGGAGTGGAGCAGGAGGGAATGGAGTGGGAGGGAGGTGAGTGGAGCGGGAGGTGAGTGGAGGAGGAGGTGAGTGGAGCGGGAGGTGAGTGGAGCAGGAGGGAGGTGAGTGGAGTGGGAGGGAGTGGAGCGGGAGTGAGGTGAGTGGAGCGGGAGGGAGTGGAGCGGCTTCCTGGCGCCTATTAGGTGGCCGCGTGTGCCCCCGCCGGGGAGGGAATGGAGTGGGAGGGAGGTGAGTGGAGCGGGAGGGAGTGGAGCAGGAGGGAGGTGAGTGGAGCGGGAGGGAGGTGAGTGGAGCGGGAGGGAGTGGAGCGGGAGGGAGTGGAGTGGCTTCCGGGCCCCCGCCGGGGAGGGAGTGGAGCGGGAGGGAGTGGGAGGGAGGTGAGTGGAGCGGCTTCCGGGCCCCCACCGGGGAGGGAGTGGAGCGGGAGGGAGGTGAGTGGAGCGGGAGGGAGGTGAGTGGAGCGGCTTCCGGGCACCTCTTAGGTGGCCGCGTGTCCCCCCGCCAGGGAGGGAGTGGAGCGAGAGTGGAGCACTGGGGAGGGGGGGAGGTGAGTGTGATGGGGGGGGGAGAGGACAGAGAGAGGTGTGTGTGTGTGTGTGTCCGCCCCTTTGGCCCGTCACTCCGCCTCAGGCCAATGAGAGGTGTGGGGGGCGGGCCAAGGAGGTGGTGTGAGTGTGTGAGGCCAATGAGAGGTGTGCGGGGCCGGCGGCCCAAGGGACCAATGAGATTGCCGCTAGGGACACAGGCCATGCAGACATACAGTGCTTTCAGAAATATATAGTAGATATATAATTGTGTATAGAACAAAAGACAAAAAATACCCAATGCTACATCCAATGTGACAAAATACATAGTTAAATACTTCAATGTTAGTATTCTCATGAGTAAGGGTCATTTAGGGGTCATTCAGTTAAACCCTTTGGCCAAAGCGTTATAAGCCTGTACAGACACACAGTGGATCTACTCCGCCAAAGAGCTTGCAATCTAATTTATTGATGCTAAATTTCGCTCTGGGATATTTTGAACTTCAAACATATACTTTAGGATAAGCTTCTTAACCACCCAATCAGCGGGGACCAAAGTACAGTGTTAGACTAAGGAGAGTGAAGTCATCTATCGAAGTACATATTCCTCACCATGGGTTTATTTAAATGACCCCACAGAACTCCCATTATAAGCATTCAATTACAATATATATTTGTTTCTATTCAGGAAATGACAGCAGCGTGTAACGATCTGTCTAAAAAGCACCAGCTAAAAAAAACAACAGCTTAATAAAAATGTATAGAACGATGTTTTTCAACCTAGAGTATCAGAGATTGCATCTTTAAACCTTATTGAGTTTAGTCCATTTAAACCAAATGCGTCTAGTGTACAGTATCAATAGCAATCAGGGGCACAAAAAATAAAACCGGAGACACTCCATGTGAATAATGAAGGTTTTTATATATATTTTTTTTAAACAAAGAAAGATTGTCCCGGCTGCATGCTAAACAGACACAGATTAAGTGCCATTGATTTCTGCCACTCGTTAAATGTTCTTTTCCAGGCCCAGGAGGTTTCAGGACGTATACACCTGAACAGATACGGAGGGAACATGAGGACGCTGCATTTCTCTCGTCTACAGTATCAATTCATCCCCAACGGGGCTCTCTCTCTCTCTCTCTCTCTCTCTCTCTTTGGAACGCACAAACGGTGAAGAGCTGATAAGCGCAATTTGCTCAGCAGCAATTACACTGGGGGGGTCGGCCATGATACAATGAGAATAGTGCAGAGGGGGTGAGAAAGAGTATATAACAGATGTGAACTGTTCTGTCTCATTCATTGCAGAAAGGAATCCCCTGATGCTTCTTAGTTACCAATTCAAGAAAAAAAATCATAATTTTCTGTCTTCTTTTAGGCCAATTGAGATCCACGGAGGTAAGGCGAGAGTACACCTTTCCCAAAAATATTATCTGCGTGGTAACATAACACGGAGTTGAAAAAAGACATATGTCAATTACGTTCAAACGCTGCTAAACTGTAACTGGGAGAGATACAGTATGTGATGGAAGGGGACCAGTAAAATAAAGGTTAAGCCCGGTCCCCAGTCCCCAGCCCGTCATTCCCTGGGGCTCACCTGGCCACCAGACCCCTGGGTTACCCTGTTCTTACAGGCCCGGTAGCCCCTTGCATCCTATGTGAAATGCACTCTTTATTCCGGTGTGTAAAACTGTACTAAAAGTATAGAAATGTGCTGAGTGTAACAGTAAAACAGGGCCGGCAGCTCTGCACATGCAGGGCCGAGAAACCCTGTGTGCAGCCCGTATATATCCAGAGAAGATGGCTGCTGCTGGGTCGGGAGGGGGAGAAGAGAGGCAGGGGACAAAGGAAATGGTGTCACGGGGCAGAGATCGGGTCGCGGGGGGGCGGGGTCATCTGCCCAAAGCCTTTTGCTGCCTCCCCAGCCAGAGCAGGGCCAGCCCAGCGGGAGATATCCTGTCGGCTGGGGGAAGATGTTGCAGAGTCCCTCTGGTAGGCGCTTTGCTGATTGGCCTGTTTGAATTTCCTTCCACAAAGCCCTTTAACTGTGGGAACCCGTCCCCAGCCCTGATTGGTCCATGGAGGCGAACCCTCGCTCCCTGATTGCTCCGCGAGATGAATCCACACTCTGGTCGCCAGCTTCTCACCCATGCTTTCCTAAGGCCTCGTTCAGGGTGCCAGAGGCAGGAGTACGAGGGCGGGCGTTCGGGAGGGAGGGTGGCAGTCTGCTGGGCGATCTGTGTTCATCCCCAGCAGACGTTTTCAGGAGTTGAGGAGGGGGCGGGGCTACAGACGTGAGGTTAGGGATCGAGGCTGCAGTCTTGAAATCATTCTCAAGAATGATTTCATTGGCTGCCGAGGTCCCAGTGACGCTGCTGCCGCTTCAAAAAACGAATTTTTTGTTTATTGAAATTGTAGCCAGCGTCAACTCCGTACTTCGGAGACAGTGCAGCTGCTACCCTGACAACCAGTATTCAATTTGTGTCCCACGGCAGCTCGCACGGCAGCACGCCCTCCCTCCGAAGCCTGCACCCTGAACGAGGCCTAAGCTGTGTGCTCCAAGCTGTGCCGGAGACACCCGAAGGAGGATGGAGAGCCGTAGGAACTTGCTTTGTGCACTGAGACTTTGTGTAGCAGCAGAAGCCGAGAGCAGGACTTTCATGTGGGAGATGTGAAAGTGCTCTTCCGCAAATTGCACCAGAGAAGTCTGGACAGTCTCTATCCCCACAGGAGTGGAATTGGAACCCGGGTAAGCCCGGGACCTAGGTAGCTAGTATTTCCCCTGTATTCTCTGTGTTGGTGAGTGTAAGCTCTGTTTGTGATTTTGGGCTGTGCTTGCTGGCTCCGGCTAGAATAAATACTGTTCATTGAACTGATTTGTCCTCTGGTGCCTTGATCCGTGGGTTAGGTTCTGGTCTCCCATGACACCATACTCCTCCCTTATATTTATAGTTATATTTCTACTGATGCTATAATTCCTTCTTGACTCCATCATGATAGAAATCTGATAGCTCCCGGTATCAATGATATCCCCGTAATTAAACTTGTTCACCATATTCCTGTATAACTTAAAACACATTTTAAATTGCTATTTTGTATCCCAACCTGTGTTATACAGAAAGTCTTATTGTAATGTCTCCAGTCCCAGTTATTTCCTGGTTTCTCCGTTATCCTGGCAACCCCCCCTGTTCTCTTTTCTCTGAGTTTGGCTGCTCCTCCTCCCCTTGCCATTTGGTTCAGTCCTACCCCTTTCCTCTCCATCTGCATCATGTCCTGTCTCTTTCTCAGCTTGCTTGTCTGCTGCACAGGTCTCCCCCCTGCTTCCCTGTGAGAAGCTTTGTTATTTACCTATCCCTATTACTATCACCATTCATGTCCCTATCTCCTATACATGTTCCTATCCCTTAGTGTGTATTCCCTCAGTACCTTTTCCTCTTTTTATTTCTGTTTTGTTCCCCCCAATAAAACATCTCAGAAAATAAGAAGCCTCCCTTCTGGGTGGAATAGGGATTGAGTTGCGCTGTCTGCCTCAACGCACTACCCACAGTGTGCATGAGTCAGAACACTCACTGTATAGCGGGCTACTTCAAACTCCTGCAGGCTGGTTACTGGCTCCTATACAATATGCTGTGATGCCACCTCTCTGTGCTGGGGAAGGTTTTGGTCCCATTTATGTGAACAGAGCTCTCTTCTCCAGCACTGGGAAGCATCATATAGAATAGTAGTCACAGTGAGAGGGAGGAAGAATGAAAGAAAAAACATGCTCAAGATTCACAGCGAAGGTCTTTTTACATTTGATTGCCATAATTGCCTACAACTAAAGTAAAAGTAAAGACCGGCCCACTGGGTATACAGGGAAACCCCCCCAGCTACCCCTGAAAGATTGACTGGCCCGACCGGCGCTATCGTAGTTCAATGAATAACCTCCTAAGGCTTGTCCCAGTATTGCTGGGGATCACCCCAAGCAGCCCCAGCCCCCAGCCCACTGGCCGTAAACACCAATGAATACACAAAAAGCACGAAGGACAGCAAAGGCCACAGCTTTATTTTATAGATAATAAGTCAACATTTGTGTGTATATATAGTCTGCAAGACACTGTCCCCATCCAAATACCTTAAGCCCAACAGCATAGCCTCGGAGTGCGGCCCCCGCTGCTGTGCACCCCTTCCACAGCAGAATTTAATTTTACCTTGAGGGACTATGCTCCGACCCAATAGCCCCTCAGGACATCGCATTTTCGGGCATCCTTTTAGATGGGAGATCAGCCTGCCAGACCTTACAAAAAGACCCTCGCCAAAAGGCCACTCCGTTTAAACTCCTTATATCAGCATAGTCCTCAAAAAAGCTCAAACTAACCCGACTAGTAATGTGACACTAGATATATATCGATAACAATATCTAAGTGAGCGCCGTCAGTCCTAAATAAACTTATATCCACGCTCATGTTCTGTGTGACAAAGCCCCATATACATGTAACGGGTTTTCTGAACCGGCCTGACCCACCCAATCTCACATTGGCCCCTGTGGTCTAACCAGTCCCCATTACAGTGTGATGTCTGGTGGTGCACCTGTTGGCAACAGGACTCCTGAGTCTCCCGCATGATGTTGTATTGGGGATTGCCAACCCAGACAGGCAGCTGAGGTAGTGTGCTTGAGTCCTACCTAGATCCAGTGCAGCGCCTCCACCTCATCAGGATCCCAGCGTGAGCTCGTGGATGGTCCTGGTGAGGAACTCCTCTGTGGTGCTTCTCTCTGTGCAATAACTCCACACTTGCACACGAGAGTGTTGTTAATCAGAGTCATCTTTATTGATACGGTGGGCCAGCTGCCCTCCACAATGGGGTGTATTTAGCCCTCCATTGTTCACCGTACTTCCCTTTGAAAGGTAATGTCCTCCTTGATTAGGGATTCCCTATCCCCACAGGGATATCTATTCTGTGCCAGGTCCCTGGTCACAGTCTCCTTATTCAGCTACTATAACATAACCCCTTCACAAAAAACTCCTTCTCCTCCTAATCACTTGGCAACTCCTCCTCTAACAACTAACTTTTGATCAGTGCTGTGCCTTATGTATCCTCTGGGGGCTGACACAACTCTGACGTCACTAACCATGGAGTCAGAACCCGTGACCACTCCCATCCATACATAGGGCACCTCACCAGGGTGTGAGGGCAAACCTCCATGATTACTGCTGGCATGCCCATAACTTACCAGGCCTTACTGTCAGCAGGAGAGATGACTGCAACCATTTTACAGCATGGTTACATACATTTGCCGCGCTCTCGGGCCTATTAGGCCTAATGGGAAGTCACGTACATATGCCGGGCGCCTCCTTGCTGTCTTATCCCTGCCGGTCTCCTCCTACTTCCAATTCGCAGGGTCGAATGACGACGTGGATGTCACCAACGTGGCGTCACACGGCGTCTCATTGCCACGACAACATGCGTCAAATGATGTCACAACGTCGTGTTTCCATGGCAACGAGTGACGTCCACGGCGTCACTGGATGCTGCGAATCGGAAGGAGGAGGAGGGCGGCAGAAAGGAAGGCGGCCGGCGTATGAAAGTGCCTAGGGGCGTCGGATTTCCAAATCCGTGCTGAACGTGAGAAGATATCAGCGTTGCAAATACCAGATCATTTGTTTCCCTCTCCAGGGTACCAGTAGTACTGTCATGGCGGAGTGTGGCATCAGATTCAGACGCGGGTGTCATTAATCTGGTGGTTACAGGGAGAGAGTTATGGGGTATTTTATACTCTTCGATTAAATGAAATAATCCCCCGCTCTCCAGTCATAAGTGTCGCAGGGAAGAGCGTGACCAATGGGCGATAAGATATCCACAAAGGCCGGCTCATGTCTGGTCTTTGTCACAGAGGCATGGTTTGGGTTTAAATAGTGTGGTTTTGACTCCCTAAAAGAGAATCCATCCAGAGATGTGTTATACCTGTACTTGATAGCATGTGGATTACATACAGTATTTCCTATTTCATGGCCTCCTGAAGGATCTAATATCCCTTGTTAGTAATGTGTTAGGTTTTCTGTTTTATCCCTTTTCATTTCGTAAACTGTCTGCCTCTACGTATTGTATGTTTTTTGTCATGTTTTTTTTTCTATAACAAGCACTGCACGTTTTGTGTTATATTAAATCTAAAATATAACAAATACTGTATTTGAGCGCTAACTGAACCTATCACCTTTTGAAGAGATTGACCGCATTTTCGGGCACGTTTTGCTAAATTGGGTTTTTGTTTTAATTACGTCATTTTTTTAGTATAAAGGGGGCCGAGGACTCCTGAGGTGTAAACCCTTAAATTAATCCTGGTGGTGGCAGCGTTACTGGGGTGTAGTGCAACAATTTTGGGGTGGAAGTGCTAATTTTTGGTGTCCCATGAGGAGGCGAGTGAGACAACTGGAGAGCTGGTGGTTATTAAAGGAGAAATCTCAGCGGGTTATTAACAAATATATGTATAATTATTTTTTTTACATAGGATTGAAGTGGGGGGGGGGCCTCCGACGCTAAACCCCATTAATTTAATCTTCGGGGACCCCCTGCTACTATAAATACTTCTATCCGAGGACGTGCCGGTATCTCCTGTAAGTTTAAAGTTCCCGCGTCACGTGGACCAATAAGAAAGCCGCACCGGATGATGTCACAGCTTCCTATTGGCCCACAGGGCACAAGAGCTTTGAAAAGCGGCCAATGCGTGAACCCCAGCTAGCGTGCCAGAGCAGCTACCGGTAACGGGGGGTTCTGGAGCTGAAATTTATGGGGTTCATTGCCAGAGACCCCCTGCTTCAATCCTATGTAAAACAATTTAAAAAAATAGAGAGAACTACAAAGACTTGAAATCGGCAGAGAGGGGTACGTACCCCCCATAGAGCGCGGCCCCCCGCAAGCTTCATCTTGAGCTTTTCTTACCTGACTTGAGATCTCCAAAAATCAATATTATGTGGAACAGAAATAGGAGTCTTAAAACCAAAACTAAAACCAGATTTGTTTTTTTCCCGGCAGCCTGTCTGTAGGTGTAGTGCTCCAGCCACGCTCCATTACACTTACACTTACCGGCGTCTGTGCTCTTATGTGTGTAACACGCCTATCTCCCCCTAAGGGATATTCGCGGGCAATGTGGTGTTATGGGGTGGAGCTAACCTGTTTGGTATACAGAGGGCCTGAGCCTCTGCACATATGGAGCTTGGGGTGCAAGGTGCCGCGCCTCCACCTGTGAGGATCCCGCCACCGATGGGATGACCCCTCACAGGAAACGATACCCCCTGTGAATAACCACTGACACAATAACATGAACCATAGTTACCAACAGAGCATAAACATAATACATATGAGAATAACAGTAATGGCAATACACAATACAATCCCTTCTCCTCTTACCAGGAGAATATCAATACCTTCTAATCCTATCCCAAGCTCCCTGGGATAGCACGTCAGCCACAATGTCCAGTAATGTATGAAAGGTAGGGCTACCCCCCCTTAGTTGTGTTGGTGTACAGTTGGATACCTTCCCTCTGAAGCGTGGGCAACGTTGGCCTCACTCCCTTGATGGAGACAGGTGCAGCGTCCCACGATGCGTCCCCTCGCTCCTTACCACCGGCAGCCGCACATGTGGTCTCTGAAGGGCGAGGAGTTCCACTCCGCGATGTCGCCGGAGCTCTCACTAGTAGGAAAGGTCCCTTACTATGGGCCGCCCTACAATACACAATATACAGTGGTTGGGGCCTAGCTCGGGCCTAAGGGGAATCGCTGTCCTAGTCCTGGGTTAACTAACTGGCTCCCAGGACAGTCTGTGCGCTCTGCGTGCTCCTCCAGCACTGACTGATGTTCGTCACAGTTCACGTATAAATAGCAGGGTCCCCCTTGTGCCCCGTGTCCCCTTACCTCCCGGCATAAGTCACGCCTGACAGCGGAGGCAGGGACAGGTGCAGGCGGCACTGCAGGGGAGTATGGAGCGGCGATCGGCTCGCCGGAGGCTCCCTCTGCAGGCGCCGCCATGTTTGTGCGTGTGATGTATCTTGAGGTATGTGTTTGTGTCTTAGGGTGTGTGTGTGTCTTTGGGAGCAGGTGTGTTTATCTTGGGGGGAAGGTGTGTGCATCCTGGGGGGGCATATGTGTGTGTCTTGAGGGGGGAAGGTGTGTAAGTCTTGTGGGGGGAGTTATTTGTCTTGGGAGGCAGGTGTGTGTCTTGGGGGAGAGGTGTCTTGGAGTGTGTGTGTTTCATGGGGGAACAGGTGTGTGTGGGTCTTGGGCGGGATGTGTGTATGATTCTTGGGGTGAGGTGTGTATGTGCGTTTCGTGGGGGGTTTGTGGCAAAAATGGGCGTAATCAGCGCATCAATAAAGGCAGTGTGCTCAGCTGGTTACCCCTATTTCGTATTGGGGATGAAGGGGTTAATTTTTCATGCACTGTACATGTCTTATTTTTCCCTCTGTCCCTTGTTGTCCCCATTTTGCAGGATTGTGCAGTATGTGCTGGCAGTATAGTACATCCCAAGCACACACAGATGAAAAATATAATTGTGAGATAAGGGGAACATGTATTTTCAATAACGTGTATTTTTGCTGCAGGTTTTAACAGGGACAGGCAGGATGAAGTTGTTTTTTCTCCTGTCATTAAAACGCACACAAGAACCAAATGTTTTGACACCTATGAGCTGGGTCACTTTCCTATGCAAGCTTCAAAGGTAACATGCTGGGCTCACGCCTGTGAAAAGTTTGCATATCAAAAACCCAGTCAGGTGGGTGTGAATTGGCCAGATGGATGCTAAATAGGAAATCCTGTTGGCCCATCTGGGCTAGCTCACCCCGAGTTTCCCTTCCAGCCTGAGAGACGCCAGGTAAAGAGGGGAGTGCACCTATGCTAAGTAGCCAAGGTGGCGTTGTCGCACATGCTCTGTGTGAACAGGAAATCCCTAGAGTGCCCACTCTCCAAACTGTGGGCAAGTAGGGGATTGGGGAATGAGAACTTTCCCACGAGGGGGATTGGGTGGGTATGTTGGAGATGGGCTCTCAAACCCTATATACATGCCACCCAGGCTATCCCAGTTGTCTTTCGTTTTTCATTATACCATGTGAGCGGATTTCCAACACGCATCTAATAGCGGAGAAGAGCAGCAGCACATTCCTGGAACGCAAAGAGTCTTATTACATCGGAACCAAGGACACAACTCTGCGTTAGGACACTGTGATTGCTGGGGGTTATCTGATTAACCCCAACGGACCAGAAAAGACTTTGCACATTCACAGAAGGATTGGGCTGGCAATTTATGCCCTTGCAAAACGACTACATTTTAAAAGACAACCATCTGGTGCTTTGCACCTTTCTGGACATTATCCCCTGTTCCTATACCCGTAAGTATAATTATTAAGTGTATTCTGCAGTTGTCGTGTGTTTGCATATCATCGGAATAAATCTCAGTTTATTTTGCTCAACTTGTTCTGCTCAATTGGGATCCACAAAATATAAATTTGTTAATAAGTGCGTCCATCGTGACAGGGGTATATTTATGGGGGGAGATATGTGTGCGAATCTTGGAGAAGTGATTCTTATGGATGAGGTGTGTGATTCTTGGAGTGGGTGGTGTGTATGTGTGTTTTCTCGGGGGGAGGTGTGTGTGTCTTGGAGGGGCAGGTGTGTTTGTGTCTTGAAGGGCCGGTGTGTGTCTTGGGGGGGAATGTGCAGTGTTCGACAAACCTATACATTTGCTCGCCCCGGGCGAGTGGATTTAACCCCCGGGCGAGTAAATATTGCCCCAAGCAGCACACGTTTGGTACTAGGTGGCGAGTAGATTTTTTGGTGATTTGTCAACCACTGGGAATGTGTGTGTGGTTCTTGGGGAGGAGGTGTCTGTGTGATTCTTGGGTGGGAGGTGGGTGGGTGGGGGAATGCGTGAGTGAGGAGGGGGGATGTGAGAAGAGGGGGCTTTGAGTGAGTGAGCAGAAGAGGGGGTGTAAGAGAGATGGAGGAGTGATAGAGAGGGGAATAGAGGAGAGTGGCGTGAGTGAGAGTGAGTGAGGGGTGTGTGTGTGAGAGATGATTAATAAATAATGTTGTATTTTGTCCCGGCTTGTCACATTAACGAGATGGGGTGTAGTTACATAGAGTAAAAGCAGTTATTATCAGAGAGACGTTTCTGCAGTGCACATATCTACATTTATAAAGTAACATGACTCTCCCATTCCATATCCATTCTGTTTGTTAAAAAATAGCTTCACAGATTAATGTCTTACTACACCTCAAAAAAGTAAACTACTCATTACGATTAGAAATTGCAAAGATCGCAGCGCTCGTGCTCCCGCGGGTTAAACGCGTCGGATCTCCATGCATCTGCTGTGCTGGAGCACTCTAAGGCTCCAACCGACGCCCCACACTGGAGACAGCCAATGGCAAAGGAGAGAAAGGCGCAGAGCGCACCGGAGATCAGTATTCAGTAAACACATGACATTACCAAAGTGGCAACATAGAGATTCTTTATTTTTTTTTAAATAGTTATAAGATTTCGACACTTCCCGGTTTAGTGCGTCTCAGGACCAGGACCCGGAGTGCGCACGTTTCACCCCGAGACGCACTAAACCAGGAAGTGTCGGCATCTCAGCGCACAGCAAGGATATTTGCTCCAGCGCGCCGACCCCTGCAGTGGACACTTACCTGCGTCCAGGACCTCGTGGCCATTGTCGTTTTTTTATCCATTCATCTTACCCCAAATTGTAATTGCGGATATTCTTTGCCTCTTTTACTTGAATATATTTGAATGCTGATCTCCGCTGCGCTTTGTGTCTTTCTGTCCTTCACTCATTATTATTATTATTATTTAAACAATTTTTCAATATAATATAGAGGTTATACCTATTGTTATTTTTAAGTAGAACAACAATCTCTATGTTGCCACTTTGCTGATGTCACGTATGGTACAGAAAGTATAATTCACATCAATATAATGGAAACAAAAAAAGAACAGCGCAAAAAAACCATTGTGTAGTATATTAAAATAATTATTTATAGTGTAAAGGTGAGTATTGCACGTACATCAACAAAAAGGGTTAATAGCATGACATGTTAGGGACATGTTACCACTCGGCAGGCACAGCAGGATACAGACACCGGTTACTGGACGTCCTCCCTCAGGATGCTGGTATCCGGATTCAGAATATGCAGCTCAGCGTTGGGGAACCTTCCCGCGCCTTCACGGAGCCCTCAGCAGTTGTTCTCAAGGGTTGATCGCCACGTTTCTTCCGGGTTGGTCCACGCCGGCGTGTGACATCATCCGGCAGCGTCTCTCGGCCGGTCGCGTCTTTAGTGCGTCACTTCTTAGCGATAGGCAATCGAGCGGCAAAGTGAGTCCCGAACAAGTCCCACAATAAAACAAAAGTTAAAATATCAAGCCGCAATGGGGATATGAGTAAAGAGTGAAGGAACGCGCCCTCTCCTACGCGTTTCGTACTTCCGTTTCGTACTTCCGGAAGTACGAAACGCGTAGGAGAGGGCGCGTTCCCCAACGCTGAGCTGCATATTCTGAATCCGGATACCAGCATCCTGAGGGAGGACGTCCAGTAACCGGTGTCTGTATCCTGCTGTGCCTGCCGAGTGGTAACATGTCCCTAACATGTCATGCTATTAACCCTTTTTGTTGATGTACGTGCAATACTCACCTTTACACTATAAATAATTATTTTAATATACTACACAATGGTTTTTTTGCGCTGTTCTTTTTTTGTTTCCATGTAGCCTGGTGTTTGAGCCATTCCCACTGACCAGCAGCACAAAACCTCATCTAATAAGGTTGTATTGTATATCTTATTTATAAGTCACTAACTCGATCACAGACCACATATGAGCGCAAGTCTTTTTTGTTTTCACATCAATATAATGTCACATAACTATCCATGGATGGCAGGAAAATACATGGCAAATAAATGGTCTAGCAGCATCGGTACTTCTAGTACTTGGTGATCGGACAGCAGACAGGTGCAGAAGTATAGCAGTATGCATTCATTTCCGCTCTGGGGACCCCCTGCTTCCCGGAACACTTACCTCCGAAGGGGGCGCCGGTATCACGGCAACGTTTAAAGCTCGCACGTCACGTGGACCAATAGGAAGCCGCGCCGGATGACATCACAGCTTCATATTAACCCGCAGGGCACGGCAGCTTAGAAACGTCGCCATTACATGAACCCCAGCTAGCTCACCCAGAGCGGCTACCAGCACCCCCTACAGAGGTAAGAATCTCGGGAAGCAGGGGATCCCCGGAGCTCAAATAAATGGGGTTCAACTACGGAGACCCCCAGCTTCAATCCAATGTTAAAAAAAATAAATAAAGTAAAAAATAAAATAAAAAACAGCTCGCTTGGTTTTCCGCTTTAAAACAGCTCGCAATAATACTGCCCCTGCAACAAATACCTGGAATAAAATGATGGCTTCTGTGCCCTTTTCACCTAGCACCTTCATAAGAAGAGAGAAACATTGACTGACCCACCTCGCTTTGTGTAACATCCAGTATTGATCCCTGCGTGCCATGTATCTAACTGCAATTAAACTTCACCCGACACATTGGTATATTTCCTCCAGGATTAATTATAAGTATTGACAAGCCCAAGCGCCATTTGCATGGGGACCGCTAATGAGAAGGAATCGAGCCTCGCTTGTAAAGAAGATCCAAAAGAAAAGGAGAGGAGAAGAAAAGCCAGGCTCCGGGAAATCAATTCTGATTTGCACTGTAGAGACAGTGGCCTCTGTGAAGAGCGCGCGCTGCGCAATCAATCCAAGTGACCCCGTTTCATTGGCCAGGCACCAGGAGAACGCTCGGCTGCAGAACGCCGCATTATTGGGATTGAGAATGGGGACTTCTTGGCTTTGAAGCCTGGATGGGGGGGTTGGGGGGGTTTTGTCCCAAGGACAAAGCGTGCTGCAGTAAGGTTTTCCCGGTTACCAATCAGTCCAGCTGACACATTGAAACGATTATATAGGCAGCGTCGGGATGAGGCAGAAAACCTTTTTTAATTGCTTCTGTCCTTCTCCTTGAAAAAAGTGGCAAAGTTATGTGAAGATGAAACTTTTTTTTTTTTTTTTTAATGATCAGCAGCACAGCGGATTTTAATATTTTTTTATTGTTACTGTTATATGTCATTTATATTAGTGTGTATTGTTTACAGATGTAGCCAGACTTACTGTTCCCGGTAACAGGGCACAGTGCGAGATCCCACTCGGGCAGCCTACGAAATGAGGCGTTTTTATTTGAAATGCTATTTCAGTATCTGTCCGCCAGATGGCGCAGTGAAGATCTGTGTTTGTTGGCCGCGGTGAGGCTGTAGAATGGCATACAGTAAGTACTGTACAGGTGTTGTTGTGCACCTGTGAATAAGCAGTCAGACAGTTCTCCCTCTATTAGAGAGGTTAGGAGAGCTTTTTGTGGGTACAGTTAGGACTTGCAGAAGGGGGGATACCTTGGCGGGGGTTGCGAGCTTAAAATGCCAAAGAATTAAACTAAATTACTTTCACTAATGAAAAGAAAAACAGAGAAGCACTTAACTACTGTATATAATTTGCCATATTGGATGTAGAACTGAGGCTTTTTGTCTTATTATTATGGTTTTACTCACAAATATTTGTATTTATATTTGTTATGGGGTTCACACAACTGTTATAGGGCTCATACAACTTTACTGAAGGGAGAAAAATCTGTTACTTCGTCCTGTATATTCAGTATAGCAACAATACCATCAGATTCGTCCTAAAGAACATTTTTCAACAATAAAATTCACTACAATGTTGCATTCACAATGACTTCTCAACCACATTCGTACTGTATGTGAAACGCATACTGTACTGTGCGTTCCAGGGAGTTACCTGCGTACTTTATATACGGCACGTTCTGTAAGGGTTGCACTGTGGAACGCATGTATGATGCGTGTGGCACATGCTAAAGCTTTCCTTTGGCATGAATATAGGGTTAATACCGATTATCACGTGTATCCACCCACACCACTGCATATAGTTACATACTAATTGCAACTTTGTAAAAGTTAAGTTGCAATCTATTACAGCATTAATTTGCTCGTGAGGGTCTTCCGGGTACGGCGCAAGTTTAGGGCGCGTCCATGCGATCTCGCATCACGCATGCGCCGGTGTGTTTGCCATTTTAAGGAACAAGACCGAATAAAGATTTGCCTGAAATAAATTATATATTATTATATACAATTGTGTGATACAAATACAACTCTGCAGTATATACTTGCTGTGTATGTGATTAGCAATATGACTGTTACACAATTGGACTTGGTTTGGACATTTCTTTCCTACAACGACTATATCTTCTTTTCCTTTTTTTGTGAGTATATGGAAACTCTTTTGTGGGTTTATTATAGATACTTAAGGTCTAGACATTGTTTTCTCTAGTTTAGTAGCACTTAATGCACTGTATTAATGTCACGGTAATAGTTTTTAATTTTTATAAGTTTATTGATTAACATACGTCACCTAGCGCACTGAGATTTCCTGTCAGTCTCTCTATTAGCTCATTTTCTCATGTGCCGCTATTTGAATTTTATTATGGCTTTTAGTTGTTTACAAGGCAGACAAAGTAGGAAACTAGAGGTGGGAAAAAACCTTTAATGCTGAACAGGATTCGATTTGTGACGTATTTTCCGGAGAGAATCTGGATGATCCGTTTAGGGAATCAGAGAAACACTTGATTGCAGAGACCAAATGTTGGTGGGACATAGTGAGGCGTAAAGATCTTAAAACAGTCCACATTTGGGGCACAAAATAACCACTTTGTTAAGGACTCGGATCAGACTCTTGAAGAATGTTCCTTTAGTTTGATCAGGTTGATGATTGTGGAAAGAGGATGCTCAAAACATTTGATAGAAAAAAAATCACGGAGGTTCGGAATAGTCCAGAGCCATTTTCACAAATGGAGGATGTCTCCAGATTAGAGGGACAATGTGTATCCAGATTGGATACAATTGAGAAAGAGGCTGTACTTTATAAACAGAATGTTTTTCAGATGGGCTTAAAGGATTACAAAGAGAATAGGCAGAAAGACTGGACCTGTTGGCTACCCACGACGACAGAATAGAGAGGTATCTAACCGCTATCCCTATAAGACCAGGAGGAATAATCCTACTTATTTGAACTATTTCAACAAATGTTACAGTGCTACGAAGAATCAACTCGCCTACGAGAGACCTAGACCTCACTATCAGAGGGACGGTCCCTTATCTAACGATGACTTTAAAAGACATTCTATGCAGTTTGACAATGAACATAGTGAATATAGGACAGATAAGGAGCAGATTAATTGGAGGAGATACCTACTGAATGCTCATGATACAGACAGAAACCACTCACACTACATACCCAAGAGACAATATAACAATAGAGGGAATAGAGAGGATAATAAGGTTAAGACCCAACATGGAAGAAAAACAATGAAAATATGGTCTGCTTTCCGCCTACGGTAGCAGGTCTACCCTGTGGACTAGACTGCCTCCCGGGAGGTCCCTTTCAGGTTCAATGTGCTGGACAGGATAGCTGGACAGGCGCCTGGAGACAAGTGAATAATTCGGACACAAGGTATCGTTCTCACTCACTGGTCTGTATCGTTCTCACTCACTGGTCTGCTTTAATGGGCACATGCATCAGTTCTTATAGCCCTTTCGGGTTGTTGTCACATAGTTACAATTCATTCAGGTTGCCAAGTTGCCATGTACACTTAACAGAAGTCAGTTGTCCTTAACAATGCCATATTCCTTTCAGTTACCCCCCAGCCCAGCTATCGTTGCTATAGTTATCCTTAACAAAGCTATTTTCTGTCAGCTAACCCCCAGTTGCCGTGGCTATCGTACATTGCTGATAGGACAGTTTGAATATTTCAGGATTCTGGTCAAACAGGATATATGGGGCTTGATCTCAGCAGGGAGCAACTGTATTAGAAGTGACTTCTGGTCTGTGTTAAAACAGAGTTCCCATACTTTTTCCCTACAGCTATACACATTGTACCTGAGCTGACAAAAATGGAGCATATATTCTTAAACATACTGTATAAACATAGGACCCCTACCAAAATATACATTAACAAACAAGTTTCCAGTTGGTGGGAGATTCAGAGCGAGGGACGACATTTCTGTTGAAACTCCACTCAGCAGGAAAAGGGGTTTAAATATAGACAGGGAAACAGAGGAAGAGGGCTTACCCACAAAAAGAAGGGAAAGGCAGTCACAGTTGGTATCACGGCAATAAAAAGAGGGGTCTTTAACCTCTACAACACAGAATTAACCAGCGAACAGTCGACATTGCTCTCTAAGGGCCTTAGTTTTGCCCCCACATTTGGCCCTAATGGGTTCCAATTATTTATAGACCTTAACTCTCAAGCCTCATTTTTTGAGGATGGACAATAGTAGGAATATTGACTCGTTATCTTATGGTACTATGGAGAATGACAATAAGCACACATCCCTTAAAGGTAAATCCACTTTCTTTCCAGCAGGATCTAAGGGGGGTTTTGTAAGCACATGACATAGTCTAGTGGAAAAGGACTTTGAGAATCTTTGTTCAAAAAAGACACACTATGGGAATAACCATGTTAGAGAAAGGGAGAGCAGACATTTCTTAAGGAATTTATGGACCAAGATAATTTGGTTATCAAACAAGCAGAAAAAGAGCGAGGGATGGTAGTGCAGGAGAAAACCGAATGTGAAGGAGGCCAATAGATTATTGTCAGATGTAACCTCCTATCACACTCGTGACACTATCCCCACTTTCAGGGTTTTTTTGAGGGAAATTAAGTCTCTATTAGATCTAGGCTTGAGTAAGGATATTTTGAATCCAAAAGAACATCAGTATCTACTTTGTGAGAACCTCAATATCCCAATATTTTACCATCTGCTGAAGAGCCACAAAACACGTGTGGATCCTCCAGGATACCTGATAATCTCAGGAATCAATTTTCTAACTGCTAATTTATCAGACTACATAGAGTTATTTCTGCAAAAATATGTAGGCGATTTAAAATCCCATACTAAGGATACATGTTTTGAATTATATTGACGAGATAAACTGGCACCCGGGTTATATTTGAACAACCTGTGATGTCCAGTCTCTATATACTAGTATCCATCACTAGAGAGACCTAAAAGTGATGGAAAGTTTTCTTGTGACTCTGGGCTATCTGATATCCATAGACAGTTTATTCTAGATGAGATCAAGTTCATACTTACAATTATTTTTTTATTTCAGAAACAATATTATTGACATGTTAAGGGTACAGCAACAGGTAAAAAAATATATGCCCCCAGCTACACAAACTTGTTTATGGGTAACTAGGAGGAACAACCTATTTGGACAAATTGCCCCTTCAGTGAGAAAATAGACTCCTGGAAAAGATGAATCGACAATATTTTTATAGTGTGGGATGGAGAGGAGGAAACCTTTAAAGATTCCATGGAATATTTGAATGGTAGTGACTGGAACCTAATCTTTACCTCCAAGAATAGTGACAGGAGCACAGAGTTCCTTGACCTGTTTTTGGAGACTGACAAAGGCGGTACTATTGATTCTAGAACAAACACCAAGGTAGATGTGAGTAACTATCTGGCAGCCTCCAGTAATGATTATAGGAGATGGGTTAGGAATATACCTTTAGGACAGTTTCAAAGAGTTCGCAGAAACTGTAGTAGAGACTCTGATTATGTCACCCAAACAGAAGACATGCATATGAAATTTATTGAGAATCGTTACAAAAAGGAAGATTTAGACAGGGATATATCCAAAGCTAACCAAAAGATAAGATCTGATCTATTGAAACCAACATTTAAAGGAGAAATCTAAGATGGCGATTAAAAAAACCAAAACATAGAATTGAAGCAAGGGGGCTTTGGAGCTGCACCCCGTTAATTTCAGCTCTGATGACCCCCTGATTCCGGAGATACTTACCTCAGAAGTAGGTGCTGGTAGCTGCTCTGTCTCAGCTCTCTGGTTATGGCTTCCCATTGGCCCGCAGGCCGGGAAATACCTGAAGAGCAGACATATTGTGAACCCTGCCAGCCGAGTGGAGCAGCTACCAGCACTTTATTCACAGGTATATCCAGAAGTAGGGGGTCCCGTAGCTAAAATTAGCGGGGTTCAGCTCCGGAGACCCCCTGCTTGAACCATATATATATATATTTTTTTACATCGCAGAAGAATCCACTGCCATGGATTGCCTCTTTAAAAGGGAAGGAAAATGGTTTCATAAGCTGATAAAGAACGTAAGATTCCCTTCATTACTACACTCAATAATGCAGCCGCTATCATAAAGAAAATTATAAGTAAACACTGGGGAGTTTCAGTGTGATCCCATTTTGAGCCCATCTCTCTCAGCTGTTCTGAATGTTAATACACTGTATAGAAGAGCATGCAATATAAAAAAATGTTATCGCTCAGAGTATGATCAAGGATACACCACCTAACGTGTGTTCCAATGGAGGCCATTGGATGGGAGAGAAACTTACGGGCTGTTACCCATGTGGAAGATGCATTACTTTGTAGATAGGGATAACAAGTCATTTGTCTCTAAGGCCACTGGGCAAAAGTACATTATTAAGCAGTTTATTAACGGTTTCACCGCGTATGTGGTCCCTTTATTGGAGTGCCCTTGTGGCACCCAACATGTAGGCAGAACTAAGAGGGCTTTTAAAGTCAGATTACACATAAGAAACATCAAAATAGGGTTTCCTTTGCATAGCGTGTCCCGACATTTCTCTACCCACCATAACTGTAGTTCTGTTGGACTTAAAGTTAAGGCAATAGAGCATGTTACTATGGGGGAGAGGGGGGGGGGGGGCAGACTTAGGAGACTCTCGAAAAGAGAGACATTCTGGGTTTACCAAATGAAAAGTCCGATACCCATGGGCCGCAATGAGGAAATTGACTTGATCCCTTTTCTACAAGATTAGCACCCCTCTTAGAGAGTTGTAGAGTTTCTGAGTATTATTTTTTGATTGAACTGCTGGGAGATATGGGCAACTGGGATTATAAGGCCTTACACGTTTGCTCATTATTTCTGAGAATGTAAGAGGTCATATCTTCGGTCATTTGAAGAATTGGATACCCCCGAATTCTATATATATTTGACAGTTGGTATGAGGCGTTTGTGCTGATATGCTGTATTTGGGTTTCACCCGGAGACTCCGGGTTTCGGGTACTTACCTCCGGGCTACGGGTTTAGCCCGTCAATCTCCGAGTGGTGGCGGGGTGCGGCGTGCTGCGGCGTCTCCGGCATTCTTGTGCAATTCCTCATCCAACCGCAGTGACCAGGGCTGCGCGGCGTCAAAATATGCCGCGCAGCGCCCCGTTACAATGGCAACACAGCGTCATTTGACAACGCACAGCCGTGTTCACTGCAATTGGAGGGGGAGTGGCTGCAGGATGCTGGGAGACGCCGCCGCCGCCGCAGCACGCCGACAAGGGAAATTTTTATTTTCTCCGGGTTGGCCATCAGTTGAAGGTGGCAGCCCTGTTGGTGACTCGGGGTGCTGGGTTAGCTCTACCAATGGAGTGGTAACCCTTTGTATGCTATGGCAGCTACAGTAGTAAGATAAGGTCATGAAGTGCCTTACTAGTCTCTTTTGCATGCAAGGAGCAGGTAATAAGTGTGAAGTCTAAATTAAGCCTTAGCCTAGTAGACAAAAACAAAATAACTAAATTCAGCGCTAGACCTATATAAACAGTGCTGTGCACATTGAATGTTATCCTGTGGTGTATGATAAAAACCATAGACAAAACATTGCGCAGTATTGTTTTATCAAATGAATTCCCCCATATACAGCTTCAACATCTAGTAAGTAGGCACAGGTTGAAGCTGTATATGGGGGAATTCATTTGATGAAACAATACTGCGCAATGTTTTGTCTATGGTTTTTATCATACACCACAGGATAACAGTCTGCAGCAAAAAAGGAAAAAAAAACTCCTCCTGTTTTTCTTCACCAATCTTGGGAACTGAGTCCATTTACCACTCAAAACATCTGAAAGGAAGGACTCCACTCTCATCACTTAGCCTAGTAGACCTTAGGGCTGCTAAAGGATCAGGCCTGTACCATTTCACAAAATGTTAAAGCAATTTTTGTTTGTAAACGTCTACGCCAGGTTGTCATTTGTTATCTTGACAATAGATATAAGCTCAGACTTCATAGTACAGACCAATGTAACAGAATGAAGTGTATTGGTAGATAAGTTAGCACCCTGGGTTCACACCAAAAAGGAACAGAAGTACCCGATCTACCAGAGAGTATGTGTATAGCTGGTAGGTGCACTAGGGAAAAATAGCTAACAAGGAAAAGAGAGGGAGGTCCCGTCAACAGGCGCACCGCTGGGATTGGGAGACGACAGGGAAGTCCCAGTAGCTGCACTCATACCGCTCAAGTTAAATAGGATCAGTGTCCTGACACTAGTGGGTGGGTTGAGTGACAGACAGTGGCAGCTAAATGTAGTATAATCTCACCAGTAGTGATGACATGGAATAAGATCAGATGGATGAGGGGGATCCGTGATCAGATGGATGGGGGGGATCCGTGATCGGATGGGTGGGGGGGATCCGTGATCAGATGGATGGGGGGATCCGTGATCGGATGGGTGGGGGGGATCCGTGATCAGATGGATGGGGGGGTCCGTGATCAGATGGATGGGGGGGTTCCGTGATCGGATGGGTGGGGGGGGATCCTTGATCAGATGAATGGGGGGGATTCGTGATCAGCTGAATGGGTGGATCCGTGATCAGATGAATGGGGTGGATCCGTGATCAGATGGATGGGTGGGATCGATCCGTGATTGGATGGATGGGGGGGATCGATCCGTGATCGGATGGATGGGGAGGATCGATCCGTGATCGGATGGGGGGGGGATCCGTGATCGGATGGATGGGATCCGTGATCGGATGGATGGGATCCGTGATCGGATGGATGGGGGGTGGATCCGTGATCAGATGAATGGGGTGGATCCGTGATCAGATTAATGGGGGGGATCGATCCGTGATCGGATGAATGTGGGGGATCAATCCGTGATCGGATGGATGGGGGGGATCCGTGATCGGATGGATGGGGGGGGGTCCGTGATCGGATGGATGGGGGGGGGGATCCGTGATCGGATGGATGGGGGGGGATCCGTGATCGGATGGATGGGGAGTGATCCGTGATCGGATGGATGGGGAGGATCGATCCGTGACCGGATGGATGGGGGGGATCGATCCGTGATCGGATGGATGGGGGGATCGATCCGTGATCGGATGGATGGGGGGGATCCGTGATCGGATGGATGGGGAATCCGTGATCGGGTGGATGGGGGGGATCCGTGATCGGATGGATGGGGTGGATCCGTGATCAGATGAATGGGGTGGATCCGTGATCAGATGAATGGGGTGGATCCGTGATCAGATTAATGGGGTGGATCCGTGATCAGATTAATGGGGGGGATCGATCCGTGATCGGATGAATGGGGGGGATCGATCCGTGATCGGATGAATGGGGGGGATCGATCCGTGATCACGTGGATGGGGGGGATCCGTGATCAGATGGATGGGGGGATCCGTGATCGGATGGATGGGGGGGATCCGTGATCGGATGGATGGGTGGGATCCGTGATCGGATGGATGGGTGGGATCCGTGATCGGATGGGTGGGATCCGTGATCGGATGGGTGGGATCCGTGATCGGATGCGTGGGATCCGTGATCGGATGCGTGGGATCCGTGATCGGATGGATGGGATCCGTGATCGGATGGATGGGATCCGTAATCGGATGGATGGGATCCGTGATCGGATGGATGGGATCCGTAATCGGATGGATGGGATCCGTAATCGGATGGATAGGATCCGTGATCGGATGGATGGGAGGGATCCGTGATCGGATGGATGGGAGGGATCCGTGATCGGATGGATGGGGGGGATCCGTGATTGGATGGATGGGAGGGATCCGTGATCGGATGGATGGGAGGGATCCTTGATCGGATGGATGGGAGGGATCCGTGATCGGATGGATGGGGGGGATCCGTGATCGGATGGATGGGGGGATCCGTGATCGGATGGATGGGGGGAGCCGTGATCGGATGGATGGGGGGAGCCGTGATCGGATGGATGGGGGGGGATCCGTGATCGGATGGATGGGAGGGATCCGTGATCAGATGGATGGGAGGGATCCGTGATCGGATGGATGGGGGGATCCGTGATCGGATGGATGGGGGGGATCCGTGATCAGAGGGATGGGAGGGATCCGTGATCAGAGGGATGGGAGGGATCTGTGATCAGAGGGATGGGGGGATCCGTGATCAGAAGGATGGGGGGGATCCGTGATCAGAGGGATGGGGGGGGGATCCGTGATCAGAGGGATGGGGGGGATCCGTGATCAGAGGGATGGGGGGGATCCGTGATCAGAGGGACGGGGGGGATCCGTGATCAGAGGGACGGGGGAATCCGTGATCGGATGGATGGGGGAATCCGTGATCGGATGGATGGGAGGGATCCGTGATCGGAGGGATGGGGTGATCCGTGATCGGATGGATGGGAGGGATCCGTGATCGGAGGGATGGGGGGATCCGTGATCGGATGGATGGGGGGATCCGTGGGGATAAAGATGAGGAAATGAGCCCTGGAGCAAAGTCTGTGGACTAGATTAGGAGCGTGAATCACGATAACATGAGTTAAAGGAGAAAATGGACACACAGAGACAAGCGGCCGCGTGCCACACAGGACAGGGGTGTATAGCGTGAGAATGTGTATAGCGTGTGAGAGTGTATAGCGTGTGAGAGTGTATAGCGTGTGAGAGTGTATAGCGTGTGAGAGTGTATAGCGTGTGAGAGTGTATAGCGTGTGAGAGTGTATAGCGTGTGAGAGTGTATAGCGTGTGAGTGTATAGCGTGAGAGTGTATAGCGTGAGAGTGTATAGCGTGAGAGTGTATAGCGTGAGAGTGTATAGCGTGAGAGTGTATAGCGCGAGTGTGTATAGCGCGAGTGTGTATAGCGCGAGTGTGTATAGCGCGAGAGTGTATAGCGCGAGAGTGTATAGCGCGAGAGTGTATAGCGCGTGAGAGTATAGCGCGTGAGAGTGTATAGCGCGTGAGAGTGTATAGCGCGTGAGAGTGTATAGCGCGTGAGAGTGTATAGCGCGTGAGAGTGTATAGCGCGTGAGAGTGTATAGCGCGTGAGAGTGTATAGCGTGTATAGCGTGTGAGTGTATAGCATGAGAATGTGTATAGCATGAGTGTGTATAGCGTGAGAGTGTATAGCGTGAGAGTGTATAGCGTGAGTGTGTATAGCGTGTGAGAGTGTATAGCGTGTGAGAGTGTATAGCGTGTGAGTGTATAGCGTGTGAGAGTGTATAGCGTGTGAGAGTGTATAGCGTGTGAGTGTATAGCGTGTGAGAGTGTATAGCGTGTGAGTGTATAGCGTGTGAGTGTATAGCGTGTGAGAGTGTATAGCGTGTGAGAGTGTATAGCGTGTGAGAGTGTATAGTGTGTGAGTGTATAGCGTGTGAGAGTGTATAGCGTGTGTATAGCGAGAGTGTGAATTGCGTGCGTGCGTGTATAGTGTGTGTGTGTGTGTGATTGTATGAGTGTATAGTGTGTGATTGTGTGTGAGTGTATAGTGTGTGAGTGTATAGCGTGTGTGAGTGTATAGCGTGTGTGAGTGTATAGCGTGTGTGAGTGTATAGCGTGTGAGTGTATAGCGTGTGTGAGTGTATAGCGTGTGAGTGTATAGCGTGTGTGTGTGTATAGCGTGTGAGAGTGTGTATAGCGTGTGAGAGTGTGTATAGCGTGTGAGTGTGTGTATAGCGTGTGTGTGGGGGGGGGATATTACACGGACTGGATATTGGGGGATATCCCCTATGACGGGAGCAGGGTAAGAGAATGGAACACTTATGTAATAACTGATCCCCGTGCATTGGAAAACGTGCTTGTCCCCCGCTGCTTCCGGCCCGGTGCTGGTGACGTACGGCGTCGCGGGGATGTGACGCGCTTCCGGTGCGTGCCCGGAAGCGGCTGTTCGTTGAGGCAGGTGCTGAGATGGAGGAGATGCAGAGCCGGGTCCAGGAGCTGGAGAGGCGGCTGTGGGGGGAGAACCGGGGGGAGATCAGGGTGAGGGGGACATAAGGGTGAAGAGGGGGAGATCAGGGTGAAGAGGGGGAGAACAGGGTGAGGGGGACATAAGGGTGAAGAGGGGGAGATCAGGGTGAGGGGGAGATGATCAGCTGTTGTTTCTTATAAACCTACAGGGAGCGGCGTCACAAGGATAAGTGTATACATTGGCTGTATATGTAATCAGGGTTAGAAGTGTGTGTGTGTGTGTGTGTGTGTGTGTGTGTGTGTGTGTGTGTGTGTGTATATATATATATATATATATGTGTGTGTGTGTGTGTGTGTGTGTGTGTGTGTGTGTGTGTGTATATATATATATATATATATATATGTGTGTGTGTGTGTGTGTGTGTGTGTGTGTGTGTGTGTATGTATATATATATATATATATATATATATATATGTGTGTATATATATATATATATATATGTATATATATATATATGTGTATGTGTGTGTGTGTGTGTATATATACACGCACAAACGTGACGTCCCCCCTGGCCTCTGGTAGATCAGGGTGAGGGGGGTAGATCAGGGGGATATAAACACATGATATATTTACATACTGTGGGGGTTGAGGTGTTTGCATGTGTATCGCATAATGATGACTGGGGACAGCAGGGTGTGAGATGTATACACCATCAACGTATATTTAGTTTATATAGTGGGAGGCTGGTTGTGAGATTTCTGTACACAATGCCGTCATCTAATGGCAGCGTGACCTGTTTATGCGAAGACCGTTCATATGCTGCTAGCAGGCTAACATGTATACAATATATATACATATAATATGTAAATCGTTCTACATAACTCACTGACATGTTGTCAGAAGGTTTTCAGAGACATATTGACCAGATTAGCTGTTATATGCAGTGGCTGAAATGGCTTTAGAAAAAGTAACCGAACGGTGCCGAATTAGGGGGGGAAACACTGTTTTAAACACGGTGACAATGCTCTTTGGACTACATTAAAAAAAAAAAAAAAAGATTTATTTCCTATGAACTAGAGAAACAAATGGGGCCAATCTGATTTGTCTTGGTCATTGATGCCGCATGATGAGTCGGGATGCTCACTGACACAGCATTATAGGGAGCTGTGCTTAGCTGGGGTAATAAGTGACCTCTATCATATATTTATTAACTAGATAATATTTTATTTCCTTTGAACATTATTGAACTTGGTGCCTTTTAAATTGATGATGATGCTGATAATTAAAGAGCATTCTGATTAATGAAGAGGGCATTACACCGGAGTCCAAAAGGGCCGAATCTACTGTTTAAAATAACAATATTAGGCGATTTTACCGATCTTCTCACTCTCTCTATAGCAGACCAGTCGGGTTATACAAAAGAAGACGATGCACATCCTTTATTCTCTCACTCTCTCTTTTCTCTTCTCTCTTTTCTCTCTCTTCTCTCTCTCCCCTGTGATGCCTTTTTCTTGTTTCTCAGCTACAGTGTATGTTGCTGCACGAAGCCTGTAACCCAATACTCCATAATGCTTTTATACTCCTTAGCTCAAGTGATCTCTCAGAAGGACAGTCACACTTGGGGCCCTGTGTTATAACGTGGGGTTCGGAGCTGCCGCACGGAAACCCCCATTGATTCTACAAATAAGAACAAGGCGCTCTATCTTTGTTTTCCAGGTTGCAGATGGCTTGATAAAAGTCCAGGTTGCCTTAGGGAACATCGCAGGCAAGCGGGAGAGAGTAAAGACATTGTATAAGAAAAGTAGGTGTGGTGTGTGGTGTGGTGTGTGGTGTGTGGTGTGTCCACGTTATTGCGAGCCATGCTTAGATAAAGTTCTCAGTGCACACATGGCCTATTCCGAGGAAGTAACTTGGTAACAAAGTACGTTGGGTTGAAAAAGCTAATGTGTCCATTGTTAACATGCTCGTCCTGTATGTATAGTGATATTAATTCAGAGGACAGTAAATTAAAAAAAAAACAGTGAAACATTTGCCAAATATGTCTCGTAAGGGAAACAAAACCCCCCTGCCCTCTGTAGTGGTGGTGTGATTTCTCCCTGTGTGGTCACTGATTCGGCGTATATATCCCTGTATACCTGTCTTTGCTGTAGGAGGTGTTTAGAAGCCAGGAACCGCAGAATGGACGTGACCCGTTTAATGAGGCGGCTTGTACGTTCCTGTAAAGTGGGGGCAATAACCGTTATTGTACCGGGTGGTTTTCATGTCACTGAGACCTTCTTCGGAGCTCGTCTTTGCTAAAAACAGCGAGTCGTCTCATAAAAACCCATGACTTGTACGCAAACGTTTATACAACCAAAGGCAGAATGCCTCCGTGCTACATCCAATGTGAAAAATGTATATAGTTAAATACTTATCTATTTTTCTTCTCTTAAAGCTGCAGACTAAGCAATATCCTACACGTGGTGTGTTTTTTATTAACAAAATCAGTTCTGTACTGTGAGAAAATACTTCTAGCATTTTTTTTTCTAAAAACCACTGTGAATGACATTTTTAATGTATTATAATGTAACAAGCATTCTTTGTTTCTATAGGAACCATTTACAAAGTCACATCCCCTTCCTTTTTTTTTTTGAAACAGGCTCAGGCATATACCCCTTTTTGATCCCTGCCCTCTCTCTAGCAGTGCACCAATTATATCTAGTGACGGCCTGGTCACATGATCTTCCCCACAGAACTTTGCATCTTTGGTCCTCTTCTGCTGCAGTGACGGCCATTTAGTGAACCCCCAAGCCGATTTAGCTAATTACTTATCCTTGTGTGGATTGTATTGATGCACATATTAAAGGGGGGGGGGGGGGAACAAAACCGGCAGCTTGGACAGCTGCTTTAAGTAAGGGTCATTTAGTCACGTTCTTTGGCCAAAGCGTTTGTAAGGCCGAGTCCATAGACGGACAGGCCGTGCTGAGGCGTGCGGACGCTCAGCGCTGAGCCCCTGCATCCTCAATGAGGATGCCTTGAGAGGGGGCTCGCACGAGCGTCCGCAGGCGTGCGGAGGCGCTGGAGTTTTCAGCCGAGCGCCAAGCTGTTTTTCAGCGCGCTGTCGGCTGAAAACCTCCAATGGGAGCGGAGCTGCGTCAACATCACGGCGCCGTGACGTCGACGTCAGTGCGTCGCGGGCGATTGGCCCAGCGACGTCACTGCCCCGCCTCCGATCGCAGACGCTGGCTCGCCTGTATGGGCATGAAATCGCCCAGATTTCAGCAGGCGAGCGTCAGCGCGGCTCGGAACTCCCCACCCCTCTATGGCCCGGGCCTAAGACTGTAATCATGCTGAGGTTTGCTGGTCGAGCTTAAAACGAGGGTGGCGGTAAATAGCGGCTCTTGTTATGCACCTGTGCATGCCGAGTCTATTAACACTTCTTCTTCCATCAGAGAGGTAACGGGAATGTTTGTAGGTAATGTTAGGACCTAATAAGAGGGAAACCTTGACCTGATTAGAGGCTTAAAAATGCTTTGGCCAAATAATGTAACCAAATGACCCTCACTTGTGAAAAGAAAAACAGATAAGTATTTAACTATCATTTTTCATATTGCATGTAGCACTGAGGCTTTCTGTCTTGTGTTGTATACATTAGGTGACAATCCAGTAGTAGCACTCGTGTGTGTGTGTGTGTGTGTGTGTGTGTGTGTGTGTGTGTGTGTGTGTGTTCTGATCTTGCAGGGCTCGGGTGTGTTTATACAGTAAAAGCATCAGTCAGCTAGATTTCACTGGCACTAGTTTGCTTTGGCCCTGTGTGGGGCTGCACCTTTAAAACACGCATTGTACATTTTGCACATACATCTGTAATCACTAGTAAGGATGCAGGAGCAAATGGTTTTGCTGTGGTGCCTGCCCCTGTGCTGCCCCGCCCTGTGCCGCCTGCCCTGTGCTGCTCTCCCTGTGCTGCTCTCCCTGTGTTGCGGTGCCCGCCCTGCGCTTCTCCTCCCTCAAGTTATAGACCCTCCACATGTTTTCATTTCCCGCTCCTGTGTTCTAGTTGAGGATCTCGTGAAGTACCTGGACCCTCAGTACATTGACAGAATCGCTGTCCCTGACGCCATGAAGCTGGAGTTTATTTTAGCAGGTACAGTGTGTGACACGGGGTCAGGGCCCTAATGAGACGGGGGTAAGGCATGGAAGGTTCCCCATATCTAGTTATCCTTCTCAATGTCTGTTCAGAGATTTCTCCGGCCCATCTTGCGTTGAATGGGTTAATACGACCGTCCCTCCTGCGAATGAAGATTCGCTCTGGACATAGGGCCGTATTTACTGCGCCGCGCTGCTCCCTACGGCTCCTTCTGGCCGGCACGTCAATAGGGTGTAAAATGCCTCCTAATTTAGGACCGCTTCGCAGATCTGGCCCACAGCCTGAACAGTATATATGTGCATCCTTCTTGGCTTCCACGCGTTAACCATTCACTGACTGGAGCCGTTTGGCCAAAAGGAGGTTGGAAGGTTTCAGAGGGATTTGAATTATTGAGTCACCTCCGTCCACCTGGCCCCAGAGACGGAATAATAACGTGTCCCTGTTTCCCCCCCGCAGAGGAGCAGTATATTCTGTCCCAGGCTGCGTCCCCCCAGAGACGGAATAATAACGTGTCCCTGTTTCCCCCCCGCAGAGGAGCAGTATATTCTGTCCCAGGCTGCGTCCCCCCGGCCCAGAGACGGAATAATAACGTGTCCCTGTTTCCCCCCCGCAGAGGAGCAGTATATTCTGTCCCAGGCTGCGTCCCCCCAGAGACGGAATAATAACGTGTCCCTGTTTCCCCCCCGCAAAGGAGCAGTATATTCTGTCCCAGGCTGCGTCCCCCCAGAGACGGAATAATAACGTGTCCCTGTTTCCCCCCCGCAGAGGAGCAGTATATTCTGTCCCAGGCTGCGTCCCCCCAGAGACGGAATAATAACGTGTCCCTGTTTCCCCCCCCCCCCCGCAGAGGAGCAGTATATTCTGTCCCAGGCTGCGTCCCCCCAGAGACGGAATAATAACGTGTCCCTGTTTCCCCCCCGCAGAGGAGCAGTATATTCTGTCCCAGGCTGCGTCCCCCCAGAGACGGAATAATAACGTGTCCCTGTTTCCCCCCCGCAAAGGAGCAGTATATTCTGTCCCAGGCTGCGTCCCCCAGAGACGGAATAATAACGTGTCCCTGTTCCCCCCCGCAGAGGAGCAGTATATTCTGTCCCAGGCTGCGTCCCCCCGGCCCCAGAGACGGAATAATAACGTGTCCCTCTTTCCCCCCCCCCGCAGAGGAGCAGTATATTCTGTCCCAGGCTGCGTCCCCCCAGAGACGGAATAATAACGTGTCCCTGTTTGCCCCCCCCCCCCGCAGAGGAGCAGTATATTCTGTCCCAGGCCGCGTCCCCCCAGAGACGGAATAATAACGTGTCCCTGTTTCCCCCCCGCAGAGGAGCAGTATATTCTGTCCCAGGCTGCGTCCCCCCAGAGACGGAATAATAACGTGTCCCTGTTTCCCCCCCGCAGAGGAGCAGTATATTCTGTCCCAGGCTGCGTCCCCCCAGAGACGGAATAATAACGTGCCCCTGTTTCCCCCCCCGCAGAGAAGCAGTATATTCTGTCCCAGGCTGCGTCCCCCCAGAGACGGAATAATAACGTGTCCCTGTTTCCCCCCGCAGAGAAGCAGTATATTCTGTCCCAGGCTGCGTCCCCCCAGAGACGGAATAATAACGTGTCCCTGTTTCCCCCCCGCAGAGGAGCAGTATATTCTGTCCCAGGCTGCGTCCCCCCCGGCCCCAGAGACGGAATAATAACGTGTCCCTGTTTCCCCCCCGCAGAGGAGCAGTATATTCTGTCCCAGGCTGCGTCCCCCCAGAGACGGAATAATAACGTGTCCCTGTTTCCCCCCCGCAGAGGAGCAGTATATTCTGTCCCAGGCTGCGTCCCCCCAGAGACGGAATAATAACATGTCCCTGTTCCCCCCCCCCGCAGAGGAGCAGTATATTCTGTCCCAGGCTGCGTCCCCCCAGAGACGGAATAATAACGTGTCCCTGTTTCCCCCCCGCAGAGGAGCAGTATATTCTGTCCCAGGCTGCGTCCCCCCGGCCCCAGAGACGGAATAATAACGTGTCCCTGTTTCCCCCCCGCAGAGGAGCAGTATATTCTGTCCCAGGCTGCGTCCCCCCAGAGACGGAATAATAACGTGTCCCTGTTTCCCCCCCGCAGAGGAGCAGTATATTCTGTCCCAGGCCGCGTCCCCCCAGAGACGGAATAATAACGTGTCCGTGTTTCCCCCCCGCAGAGGAGCAGTATATTCTGTCCCAGGCTGCGTCCCCCCAGAGACGGAATAATAACGTGTCCCTGTTCCCCCCCCGCAGAGGAGCAGTATATTCTGTCCCAGGCTGCGTCCCCCCAGAGACGGAATAATAACGTGTCCCTGTTCCCCCCCCGCAGAGGAGCAGTATATTCTGTCCCAGGCTGCGTCCCCCCAGAGACGGAATAATAACGTGTCCCTGTTTCCCCCCCCGCAGAGGAGCAGTATATTCTGTCCCAGGCTGCGTCCCCCCAGAGACGGAATAATAACGTGTCCCTGTTTCCCCCCCGCAGAGGAGCAGTATATTCTGTCCCAGGCTGCGTCCCCCCAGAGACGGAATAATAACGTGCCCCTGTTTCCCCCCCGCAGAGGAGCAGTATATTCTGTCCCAGGCCGCGTCCCCCCGGCCCCAGAGACGGAATAATAACGTGCCCCTGTTTCCCCCCCGCAGAGGAGCAGTATATTCTGTCCCAGGCTGCGTCCCCCCAGAGACGGAATAATAACGTGTCCCTGTTTCCCCCCCCCCCGCAGAGGAGCAGTATATTCTGTCCCAGGCTGCGTCCCCCCAGAGACGGAATAATAACGTGTCCCTGTTTCCCCCCGCAGAGGAGCAGTATATTCTGTCCCAGGCTGCGTCCCCCCCGGCCCCAGAGACGGAATAATAACGTGTCCCTGTTTCCCCCCCGCAGAGGAGCAGTATATTCTGTCCCAGGCTGCGTCCCCCCAGAGACGGAATAATAACGTGTCCCTGTTCCCCCCCCCCGCAGAGGAGCAGTATATTCTGTCCCAGGCTGCGTCCCCTCGGCCCCAGAGACGGAATAATAACGTGTCCCTGTTTCCCCCCCCCCGCAGAGGAGCAGTATATTCTGTCCCAGGCTGTGTCCCCCCGGCCCCAGAGACGGAATAATAACGTGTCCCTGTTTCCCCCCCGCAGAGGAGCAGTATATTCTGTCCCAGGCTGCGTCCCCCCAGAGACGGAATAATAACGT
>NC_134483.1:13588773-13617667 GCF_040206685.1 Ascaphus truei
TTAACCATACAGGGGCAGTGCTTCCTCAGTGTACTCGGTGTACTCGTGGCAGTGACATGTTTCAGTCCAGGGGTTGGTGCCACTTGTACCAGTAACTGACCCCTAGAAGTATCCTTAAGGTTAGTTTGTAAGCAGAGCTGGGGCATGAGGGGCTTAAATCCCCCTTTGTCTGGCAGTTTCTAGTGTGTTCAGCAATAGTTTGCACAGGCAAAACCTCCCAGTCCTCAGGCCTCCTCCTTCCCGTTCCTGGCCCTCGGATAAGGACAGGGGGAGCTTAGTGGGAAAACACCCAGAGTGACAAACACTTTCCTTACTCAGAGCCCCGAAGAAATGCAATGTGTCATTTTATTTCTAAGGAAACGAAATCTTTGCTTTTAGCACTGTTACATTTAGATTCAGGAGGCCAATCAGATTGTTACATTCTTAACACAAGAGAAAGGGAAAGTTCCCTAATAGGGTGCTCCAAAACAATGCCTGGTAAGGTTATGCAACAGTGTTATTGCTATACCCAGTGTGATTATTGGTCCTGTTGTTTGAATAAACGAGCCTGGTTTCTAACCCCTTGAGTCATATAGTCCTTGCATAAAAACCGCTTGTAATCACTGAGTTCGCCGTGAAATGCCACTTGCTATAGGGTGTGAGGTCTGCTAACCTGTCCGGTGCTCCGTTGATGCACCCGGTGGTCCCTCCTTGGGTGGGCCTCACCTTCCCAGCGACTCTCTGTGGCAGCGGGTACGTATACTCACATACTTGGCACTACTCAGGTTTGCTGTAGTAGGGGAGAAGCTCCGTTTGCTCTGTCGCGTGCGTCCTTCCCATGCGGCAGGATCAAGGTAGAAGAGTGAAGGGGCTCAGAGCACTGCTGGTTGAAATCAGGCTGAAGGCAACGTGCAGTAGAAAAAACTTTTTATTGCGGCATGACAGCCAAGTAAAACACTAAAATATCCTCCGACGCGTTTCGTCTTTATCATTGATCAGAGGATATTTTAGTGTTTTACTTGGCTGTCATGCCGCAATAAAAAGTTTTTTCTACTGCACGTTGCCTTCAGCCTGATTTCAACCAGCAGTGCTCTGAGCCCCTTCATTCTTAACACAAGGTTGCGTGTCTATGTGGAACAGTACATTTAAATGTACAACCTGCCTATGTGTCACTTGCACACTTTGGTAGGAGAGCCGCAGGGGCCTCGGTGATTGGAAACGTTTGCCGGTTCCCCGCTCTGAGCTTATAGAGAGGTGTATGCTGCGTGTTTAATTAGAGCCGCGATCATCTCATTCAGGTTATATTATAAAGCGGCTTTATTCCAGGCATAACGTCCTAGAGGCGGGGGAAGTATGTGCATCGTTTTGGCTTCTGGTCCGTGGGACACTTTAACGTGTCCTTCCGTGTCGGGGAGTCTCCGCCTGGAAATGGCCAATAAGGGCGAGAACTGTTACAGCCTCAAATAAAATATAAACGTATTCATGTTCCTGCAAATAAGTCACACATGTTACTTTAAGGGCAGTTTAATGTGTTATTATTGGGCACCATCACACTGCTTCCATACGCATGGCATTAATGTGACAGGTACGTTCATTTGTAATAGTCTGAAGTGGTTTTTATGTTGTTACATTAACCGGGGGCCTCTGTAGAACTGATCTGTAGCCCCCCACACCCCTTGTTCCTGATATATATATATTTTGGGGGGGGGGGAAGAGGGGGTTGTTTGTGTTCTGACACAAAACACTGCAATGATGGCCGTGCTGATGGAAACTGCAAAGGCCTCTCTCGGTAACATTGCAGCTTTGTCCAGGCAGGCCCGAGTTTGGGGCGGCCTCCTTTGCACGTTTGTCCTTAACCGGATGCCTCAGACGGTGCTCCTCTCCAAGCAGTTTGTACAGTGGGACGAGACTCTGAGCCAGCTAGAGGCGGCCAAGCAAGTGAAGCTCATCTCGGAATGACGCAGGGACCGGAGACGCTCCGGCTGCACCGCTGACACAGCGCCTGTTCCCGTTATTTATCCGGAAGCCACAGCGGGTTGTTGTGTTTCCCTCCGTGGGCAGCTCTCTGCATTCTGCTGGGGGCACGTTTCTGCCTTTCCGCGGTAGTTAATGTGTTCTGCTGTTTAATTATATTTATCTCTATACAGATGCCCAGCTTTTCACAGTGTACCTGCTCTGCTTTCTGACATCACACCGTAACTCCTGCGCAGAGGGATGGGGCAGGGCCTTTGTTTGCATAGCGTTCCGTCAATGTGCTTTGGCTCAGAAGAAATCGCTTCTCACCCCACACTGCAGTACATGTATCTTTCTTTATTAAATCTCATCTTGTTTGTGGGTTAGCTCTGTATTCCCTATATCTTCCTGCTCTGGACTTGGGCAATAATAAAGTCTGTACAATACATATATAAATTGTGGTCTATTTAGTCAAGTCTCTATAATAACTTTATTTCATATGGTGCTTTTCTCCCAATAGAACTCAAAGCGCTTCACAATTTTCTTTTTTTACAGGCACAATCTCTGCCCCGCAGAGCTTACACTCTATGATTTTGGTGCCTGAGGCACAGGGAGATAAAGTGATTTGCCCAACGTCACAAGGAGCCGACACCGGGAATTGAACCAGGTTCCCCTGACTCACACAGTCGTTTAGAGTCAGTGTCTTCACTCACTCAGGAACTCCTCCTCCCGCGCTGCTAAACCAGCCCCATATTTATCAGGGAACATGAATCTCCGCGGCAGTATTAGAAGGTTTTCCTTTGATAAATCCGGTGCCATGAATTTGCAGTTGTCTCGCCCCTGTTTTGCAGGCCGGAGACCTCGGTAACTGAGCCCCAGTTGTAACACTGCATATCCCATTCAGGGATGCCTTTCTCCCCATGTTTAGTATCATTCTCTGCCCAGTTTATCATTGAATTCCCTGTGTTGTAATGTCGGTATGCTAATGATATATAGCGCTGTGTACATTGTCGGTGTCCCATAAATAAGCAGACAATGTAGGAACGGTCACATGTCCCTGTTTCACTACATTTTGCAGGTTGTCTCGCCGCAGTGATGCGGGCTGTGACAGGCTGTACAGCTACAGCGCTTCCACACTGACAGCATCAAGTGGGAAATCAACTGAAGGGCGTCTCGCTCATCCTTGCAGAGGTCTGCCATGTAAATGACGGGGGTGGGGATCTGAACATGTGGCGTCTGGGATAGTCTGCAGCAGGGGGGCTCGACTCCAGTCCTCAAGGACCCCCCAACAGGTCAGGTTTTGTGGTTATCCCAGCTTCAGCACAGATGGCTCACTGATTGAGCCACCAGTGCTGAAGCAGAGACTGATTGAGCTACCTGAGCTGAAGAAGGGATATCCTCAAAACCTGACCTGTTTGAGGGGGTGTCTTGAGCGGAGCCGAGCACCCCTGGTCTAGGGCAGACTCTGAGATAATCAAACCTCTCACCTGACCCAGGTCAGGATTCTTATCAGTAGCTGGATGCTTCGGCTCGTTCAGTAGGCGGTCCGCTTTGGGATTTAATTGAAGTCGGACTCTTCCTGAGCAAGAGGAAGATGACTTTGAAGCACGGGGGAGTTTGGGATCCTTTGAACCCAATGGAGTCTGCCGATCCGCTCAAGCGCTTGTACTAAGCCGCCCATTGTAAGAAATACACATCCGGGAGCCTGCACAAAACGCACCTAACGATTTCATCTGAGGGTCCGGGCGCTACGTGAGGGTCCGGGCGCTGCGTGAGGGTCCGGCCGCTGCGTGAGGGTCCGGGCGCTGCGTGAGGGTCCGGGCGCTGCGTGAGGGTCCGGGCGCTGCGTGAGGGTCCGGGCGCTGCGTGAGGGTCCGGCCGCTGCGTGAGGGTCCGGCCGCTGCGTGAGGGTCCGGCCGCTGCGTGAGGGTCCGGCCGCTGCGTGAGGGTCCGGCCGCTGCGTGAGGGTCCGGGCGCTATGTGAGGGTCCGGCCGCTGCGTGAGGGTCCGGGCGCTATGTGAGGGTCCGGGCGCTATGTGAGGTTCTGATTACAATTCTCATGAACACGTGTGTTGCCGGCACTGCTGATGGACGCAGGGTAAAGGCCGTGCCAGTGTGCAAACATCAGAACCAAAACACAGAACCACTGACAAAATCCATCTTATTTATTCAGTGAACAATCGGCATTCCCCATTACATGCAGGAGAGACTGGTTTGTTTGCTTTTACTATGAGCTCAACTGGATAAAATCCCTGTTGCATAGAAAGCATTTCCAATAACAAGTACAAAATGTGTCGTTTCACACAATATTGTATTTTAATGGTCTGAGAAATGCAGCTTTGATTTGGGTTCTTCTGATGCCTGTTATGGGACCCGCAGTGGGGTTCTTTGTAGATAAGGTTATAGTGTAGTGCAGGGGTGTGCATACTGGGGTGTGCATAAAGGCCCCGCGCTTTTCCCCAAGGCATTTAAAGTAAATACGGGGGACCACGTAAGGCCTCTGTAACTTCCCTTACTGTGACTCAGTCGGCTTGGATGACGTGACCCCGCAGCGTCATTTGGCGCTTCAGGCTAGGCGAGGGGGGACGCGAGCAGGCCGGGGGGCGCAGGGGAAAAAGATTGCGCACCCCTGATGTAGTGTACTGAGCTTTGAAAGCCTCATAGGTTTAGAAACGTATCTGTATGTTTCTTACTCTGCTGCCACACTACGCTTTGAAGAACAAAACTACGAGGCTTTCAAAGCTCTGTACACTAGCATTTCATCACCTTTAATATCGGTCCACTAAAAGGTATCGCAACCTGCACTGAATGTGCACAATATTTTACACTGGTATACATTACTCTGCATCTCTGGCAGCACAGGTAATAAAACGGCACTTAATTGGTCCAGAACCCCAACCTCCCACCCAGTGCTGCCCCTGGCTGCGTGTGTTGCAGTGCTGCCCCTGGGCTGGGTGTGTGGTAGTGAGGAGGATACCTGCCACTCAGTGCTGCCCCATGGCTGTGTATGTGGGAGTGATGAGGATTCCTGCCACTCAGTGCTGCCCCTGGGCTGTGTATACACGTGCTGCAGTGATGAGGAGGATACCTGCCACTCAGTGCTGCCCCTGGGCTGTGTATACACGTGCTGCAGTGATGAGGAGGATACCTGCCACTCAGTGCTGCCCCTGGGCTGTGTATGTCGCAGTGATGAGGAGGATACCTGCCACTCAGTGCTGCCCCTGGGCTGCGTGTCACAGTGCTGCCCCATGGCTGTGTATGTGGGAGTGATGAGGAGGATACCTGGCAGATCCTTCTGCACTGGGAGGATTGAGCTGTAATACCAGCAAAGCCCACCAGAGGGCAGCGCGCACTGTCACACCCACGTGTGCGCTCCCTTGTGGCTCAGCTTCCGTCTCCACATAATGACGTCAGCGTTCAACTGCTGACACGCACAGTGGCGGCGCTGGCGGCGGATCAGTGGGTACAGAGGCCTGCGTCTCCCGGGGACCGGGTTGGTTAGCGGCCTCCAGGCTCAGCGCCGTAAGGTTTGCGGTGTGCCTGCCGGTAACAGGAGCCTGAGAGCAGAACTCCAGGTGTGTGAGGCCAGCGCTGCATGTAACCCCACGTGTTCGTGCCACCTGTGGCCAAATCCGCTAATGGTCAGGGGGGTTAATGTCAGGCGTTGCAGGCCCCTCTGGCCCTCAGGGGGTTAATGCCAGGCCCCACTGGCCCTCAGGGGGTTAATGCCAGGCGTTGCAGGCCCCTCTGGCCCTCAGGGGGTTAATGCCACGTGTTGCAGGCCCCTCTAGCTCTCAGGGGGTTAATGCCATGCATTGCACCATTTAGTGAACCCCTGAGCTGAATCTTCGCAGATCGATCAGCAATTTAGCTAATTACTTATTGTGTGGCTTGTATTGATGCACATATTAAAGGTGGAGAAAATAAAGACGGCAGCTTGGACTGCTGATTTAAGATGCACTACATATAATATACACACACACACACACATCTTAAACCTGCAGTTCCAGCTGCAGTTTGTAATAATAAAAAACAATTGCATTCAATATGTGCATCATTACAATCTGCAGACTGGTAAGTGATTAGCTAAGTTGCCGATCGATCCGTTCTCTTGTAATCGATCGAATCGGGGGTTATTGAATTCACTGTTAAGGCTGCACAAGAGTACCCAGGATGCAAAGTTTTGTGTGGAAAATCATTTGACCAGGCACGCATTAGGCCTGGGACCCGCTGCGCCCGGCGGCGCGGGCGGCTGCACGGGCTTTCCCCACCAGCAGGGGAATCCTCCCGAGCCGGTCCCGGTCCCCCCTGGCTGCACAGCTCACGCGTCAGCCGCTAGGGGATACAAGAGAATTGTAATCCCTAGCTTCGACGCGTCACGTGGTGTGGCTGTGAGCCAATGAGGAGAGGAGGCTTCGGGGAGCGAGGAGGAGAGGCTTCGGGGAGCGGGGAGGAGTGTGTGGGGAAAGCAGCGTGAGTGCCTGTCTGTGTGTGTCTGAGTGCCTATCTGTGTTTGTGTATGCCTGAGTGCGTGAGTGTGTTTGTGTGTGTGCGCGTGTGTATGAGTGCCTGCCTGTGTGTGTTGCTTGTGATTACATTGTGATCAGCAGCTCCAGCCCGAGCCGAGGGGGGAGGGAGAGTAGCGGGTCCCTCCGCTCAAGCCACGCCCCCCCCTCCTGCTCAAGCCTCCCACTCCTGCCCACTCCCGCCCAGCTCCCGCTCCCTACAGACCGCATGTCGCGGTCTGTGTATGTCAGCGCCCCGCCTGTCTGCAGTGCGGGACCGCTGACAGAGGGAGCGGGGCCTTAGAGACAATTTGTTCACCGCTAGAGAAGGCGGGGCTCAAGAGCCAGAGCCTGTCTCAGAAGATGAAGGGGGTGTGACTTTGTAAATGGTTTCTATAGAAACAAAAATGCTCGTTACATCATAATACGTTAATAATGTCTTTACATTTTTTTTTTAATGCTACAAGTATTTTCTCGCAGTATAGAACTGATTTATTTAAAAAAAAACACGTAGGATATTGCTTGAACTGCATCTTTAAGTGTCTGAATTGTACAGTATGTCTTTATTTATATAGCTCCATTAATGTACATAGCGCTTCACAGTAGTAATACACATGGTAATCAAATAAATAACAGATAATATAAATAACAGATCATGGGAATAAAAGCTTCAGACACAAAAGTAACACTAAGGAAGAGGAGTCCCTGCTCCGAGGAGCTTACAGTCTAATTGAATGTCTGTGGCAGGAGTAACATGGACTTTGTGGCTCGTGGTGAGGGATCCCCCCTCTTCCGAAAGCGGAGGATGTGACCAGCCACCTGGGGCACGCAAACTCAATCCGCTCGTGGGACATTCCCTCCATCAGTAAGGGAGCGAGCATTCCCTCCATCAGTAAGGGAGCGAGCATTCCCTGTGCGATCATGGGTAATGTCAGCGTTAGACACTGATAACGTCAGAAGGAATGTGGCACTGACTAACGTCTTCACTGCCACAGAGGCCACGAACACATTGCAGCTGATTTACCATCTGCTATATATACACCAATGTGTGTAGATATACACATGCGCGCACGCATAGAAAGGTGTGTGTGCGTGTACACACAACATGCCTCTTCAACTAGTTCTGCAAAGGGGCAAAATGAGAAAACATTTAGGGAGTAGAATGGCCACAGGCTTATTGTACGGTCATTTGAGATTGGTGGAAATACTTAAATTATTTTTCCACATTTTGCTCGCATAACATATGTACCATATACATTTACACGGTCTTAACTTACACGTGCGTGTCAGTGGGGAAAACTGCACTTAGCAGCTTAAGTAACTAGGGTTAAATGAGTGTGTGTGTGTGTGTGTGTGTGCGTGTGTGTGTGCGTGTGTGTGTGCGTGTGTGTGTGCGTGTGTGTGTGTGTGTGTGTGTGTGTGTGTGTGTGTTTTAGAGATCTACAATTTTGCTAAACATTTGTCTTAGGAGATGCATTCCCACATAGCACAAAAGTAAACCAGTAATAGTCTTAATAGGGTAAAACTAGGTGACATTTTTGTTTAAATGTAGTTGTTACCTGTTAAACATATTGTTGTCTTGAGTTGAGTCTGGTCTGGTTGGTGGCCCTGCACCTCTCTTGCTTCCTCTCCCTGTCTCTCCTCTGAGCTAACGGTTCCCTCTGTCCTGTGCCGGCAGCTGTAGCCTCGCAATGGAGAACTACAAGAAGGTGAAGGTGGTGGAGAAGCCGCTGGACCTCCCGTTCCCCGGGCTGCCCTCGGACGTCATCGAGATGAGGGTGAAGGACGGCAGCAAAATCCGCAACCTGATGGGCTTCGCCGTGGGCAAGATGGAGAGCGAGGGCGTCCGGCAGATCGTGTTCAGCGGCTCGGGAAAGGCCCTCAGCAAGACCATCACCTGCGTGGAGATCACCAAGCGGAGGCTGCCGGGTCTGCACCAGGTCACCAAGATCTGCTTCCGGCAGACCGAAGAGATCTGGGAGCCGATCGTGCCGGAGGTTGGACTGGACAACCTGACGGTGAAGAGGAACAGCCCGGCCATCTTTGTCATGCTCAGCAAAGACCCTCTGAACGCCACAGAACCCGGGTACCAGGCGCCGGGCAGCTACGACGTCCAATGGATCCAAGAGCTGAAGGAAGAGACTCAGGGGCAGAAGAGGAGGAAGCCGGGGGCTGGCAGGGGAGGGGCAAATAACAGGAAGCAGCTCCGGCCCTCGGGAGGGCATGGGGACGTACCCAAGAAGACGTAACGGGCAGGAAGGGACGTGCTTTGGTCAATCGCAAGGAGGAAGCAGCCTAGTCCGGAGGTGGTCCACGCCAGTCCTCCAGGGTCACCAATAGGTCAGGTTTTTAGGATATCCCTGCTTCAGCACAGGTGGCTCAGTCAAAGACTAAGCCACTGATTGAGCTGTCTTTGACTGAGTCACCTGTGCTGAAGCAGGAATATCCTGAAAAGATAACGTTGGTGACCCTTGAAGACTCGGTTTGGCCGCCCCTGGCCTAGACTATAATATGGACACAGTCCAAGGACATTTAAAATGATCATGTGACTTCTATTTCCTGGCCGTTCGGAATGATAAGAAAGTAATGAGACCGCCTCGTCCCTCTCCCTTCTGCGGGGGGGATTGGGAAGCTGTTCTGGGGTCGGAAGGCTGTAACACATGACCGGCAGATAGTTATAGAATGCTTCAGCATAAAAGGAAATAAAAGAATCCTTGTAGATAGATTAATGCAAAAAGTTTATTTAAGGGGTTTTTTCTAAGAGTAAAATCCCTATTTTGTTTGTTAAAGATTACGTTTTAAAACAAAAATAATTAAACGTAATGGTTGAATAATTAAGAGACGTTCCTTCTACTGTTTTTTCTTATTTTTTTATTTAGCCCCCTATTTCTTTAGAGGGTGGGAATCGGGGGGCATTTCTGAGCCAAATACCACAATTTTCATCACGAGGGACCCCCTGTTTCCCAAAATACGTACTGGTAAAGTTGCAGGCTTATCTCCCTCAGGGAAAACAAAATGGCCTTCAAATCTCGGGCCAAGCGGAAGCTGCTACCTCATCTGTTGTGGCTTCCTATCCGGTGGCCATTTTAAATTCCCTAAAAAGTCTTTTTTTTTTACATAGGATTGAAGCAGGGGGTCCCCAGTGCTGAAATTAATGGGGTTCAGCTCCGGAGACCCCCTGCTTGAATCGTATGTTACAAAAAATTAATGAGGGCAAAAACGTCCCCTTGCATTGCTCATTTAAAAGCTATGATGTAATACCAGTACATGCACCAGTAAGTTGTTTGTGATTGTATTGTATGTCTTTATTTATATAGTGCCAAAAGTGTACTCAGCGCTTCACTAAGAATACAGTACAGGGAATTATAATTATACAATAAGTGCAGCAAAATCAGACAATAGGAAAGGGAATCCCTGCCCCGAAGAGCGGTTCTATAAAGAAGAAATACTTGCATTTGGGGGGTCTCGCGCTGCCCCTTTTCTTCAATATGCCGGGAAGCTGCTTTCCTGCGCTGGAGAACCCTTTTCACTCATTTGAACGGAGCATGGATCTCCTGCACGGCGGGCAAGCGGTTTGGAGACCAGCCATGTCACTCTCAGGAAAGAGCTATGCCACTTCCAACACCGATAACCTGTAGCACTCAGCAGGCAAAGGAAAAGGTGTTCATACCCATAAATATGTATATGATGCAGAGTGATGTATGCAAAGGCAAAGCGCACAACGTTTCGGAATCAACCGCGGTCATGTGAAGAATATAGAGCTTTGCCCCTGGCAAAGACCTTACCACCTGTGAGAGCGCAGCCAGGGACTGTGTTCTGTGACTGAGAGCCAGAGACTGCGTTCCGTGACTGAGAGCCGGGGACTGCGTTCCGTGACTGAGAGCCGGGGACTGCGTTCCGTGACTGAGAGCCAGGGACTGCGTTCCGTGACAGCCAGAGACTGCGTTCCGTGACAGCCAGGGACTGCGTTCTGTGACAGAGAGCCGGGCACTGCGTTCCGTGACACAGAGCCGGGGACTGCGTTCCGTGACAGAGCCGGGGACTGCGTTCCGTGACAGAGCCGAGGACTGCGTTCCGTGACTGAGAGCCGGGGACTGCGTTCCGTGACAGAGCCGGGGACTGCATTCCGTGACTGAGAGCCAGGGACTGCGTTCCGTGACAGAGCCGAGGACTGCGTTCCGTGACAGAGCCAGGGACTGCGTTCCGTGACAGCCAGAGACTGCGTTCCGTGACAGAGCCGGGGACTGCGTTCCGTGACTGAGAGCCAGGGACTGCGTTCCGTGACAGCCAGAGACTGCGTTCCGTGACAGCCAGGGACTGCGTTCTGTGACAGAGAGCCGGGCACTGCGTTCCGTGACACAGAGCCGGGGACTGCGTTCCGTGACAGAGCCGGGGACTGCGTTCCGTGACAGAGCCGGGGACTGCGTTCCGTGACAGAGCCGGGGACTGCGTTCCGTGACAGAGCCGAGGACTGCGTTCCGTGACTGAGAGCCGGGGACTGCGTTCCGTGACAGAGCCGGGGACTGCGTTCCGTGACTGAGAGCCAGGGACTGCGTTCCGTGACAGAGCCGGGGACTGCGTTCCGTGACAGAGCCGGGGACTGCGTTCCGTGACAGAGCCAGGGACTGCGTTCCGTGACTGAGCCAGGGACTGCGTTCCGTGACTTAGAGCCGGGGACTGCGTTCCGTGACTTAGAGCCGGGGACTGCGTTCCGTGACACAGCCGGGGACTGCGTTCCGTGACCGAGAGCCGGGGACTGCGTTCCGTGACACAGCCGGGGACTGCGTTCCGTGACCGAGAGCCGGGGACTGCGTTCCGTGACAGAGCCGGGGACTGCGTTCCGTGACTGAGAGCCGGGGACTGCGTTCCGTGACTGAGAGCCGGGGACTGCGTTCCGTGACTGAGAGCCAGAGACTGCGTTCCGTGACAGAGCCGGGGACTGCGTTCCGTGACAGAGCCGGGGACTGCGTTCCGTGACAGAGCCGGGGACTGCGTTCCGTGACAGAGCCGGGGACTGCGTTGCGTGACAGAGCCGGGGACTGAGTTCCGTGACTGAGCCAGGGACTGCGTTCCGTGACTGAGAACCGGGGACTGCGTTCCGTGACTGAGAGCCGGGGACGGCGTTCCGTGACTGAGAGCTGGGGACTGCGTTCTGTGACTGAGAGCCGGGGACTGCGTTCCGTGACTGAGAGCCGGGGACTGCGTTCCGTGACTGAGAGCCGGGGACGGCGTTCCGTGACTGAGAGCCGGGGACTGCGTTCCGTGACTGAGAGCCGGGGACTGCGTTCCGTGACAGAGCCGGGGACTGCGTTCCGTGACTGAGAACCGGGGACTGCGTTCCGTGACTGAGAACCGGGGACTGCGTTCCGTGACTGAGAGCCGGGGACTGCGTTCCGTGACAGAGCCGGGGACTGCGTTCCGTGACTGAGAGCCGGGGACTGCGTTCCGTGACTGAGAGACGGGGACGGCGTTCCGTGACTGAGAGCCGGGGACTGCGTTCCGTGACAGAGCCGGGGACTGCGTTCCGTTACTGAGAACCGGGGACGGCGTTCCGTGACTGAGAGCCAGAGACTGCGTTCCGTGACTGAGAGCCGGGGACTGCGTTCCGTGACTGAGAGCTGGGGACTGCGTTCCGTGACAGAGCCGGGGACTGCGTTCCGTGACAGAGCCGGGGACTGCGTTCCGTGACTGAGAGCCGGGGACTGCGTTCCGTGACAGAGCTGGGGACTGCGTTCCGTGACTGAGAGCCGGGGACTGCGTTCCGTGACAGAGCTGGGGACTGCGTTCCGTGACTGAGAGCCGGGGACTGCGTTCCGTGACAGAGCTGGGGACTGCGTTCCGTGACTGAGAGCCGGAGACTGCGTTCCGTGACTGAGAGCCAGAGACTGCGTTCCGTGACTGAGAGCCAGAGACTGCGTTCCGTGACTGAGAACCGGGGACTGCGTTCCGTGACTGAGAGCCGGGGACTGCGTTCCGTGACAGAGCCGGGTACTGCGTTCCGTGACTGAGAGCCGGGGACTGCGTTCCGTGACTGAGAGCCGGGGACTGCGTTCCGTGACTGAGAGCCGGGGACTGCGTTCCGTGACTGAGAGCCGGGGACTGCGTTCCGTGACTGAGAGCCGGGGACTGCGTTCCGTGACTGAGAGCCGGGGACTGCGTTCCGTGACTGAGAGCCGGGGACTGCTTTCCGTGACAGAGCCGGGGACTGCGTTCCGTGACAGAGCCGGGGACTGCGTTCCGTGACTGAGAACCAGGGACTGCTTTCCGTGACTTAGAGCCGGGGACCGTTCCGTGACAGAGCCAGGGACCGTTCCGTGACAGAGCCAGGGACCGTTCCGTGACAGAGCCGGGGACGGCGTTCCGTGACAGAGCCGGGGACTGCGTTCCGTGACTGAGAGCCTGGGACTGCGTTCCGTGACAGAGCCGGGGACTGCGTTCCGTGACTGAGAGCCAGGGACTGCGTTCCGTGACAGAGCCGGGGACTGCGTTCCATGACAGAGAGCCGGGGACTGCGTTCCGTGACTGAGAGCCTGGGACTGCGTTCCGTGACAGAGCCGGGGACTGCGTTCCGTGACTGAGAGCCGGGGACTGCGTTCCGTGACTCAGAGCCAGGGACTGCGTTCCGTGACAGAGCCAGGGACTGCGTTCTGTGACTGAGAGCCGGGGACTGCGTTCCGTGACAGAGAGCCAGAGACTGCCTTCCGTGACTGAGAGCCGGGGACTGCGTTCCGTGACTGAGAGCCGGGGACTGCGTTCCGTGACAGAGCCAGGGACTGCGTTCCGTGACAGAGCCAGGGACTGCGTTCCGTGACAGAGCCGGGACTGCGTTCCGTGACAGAGCCGGGGACTGCGTTCCGTGACTGAGAGCCGGAATGTTTCCGAGTCAGACTGTGGCTGTCGCTTCCTTTCTGCTATGATACTTTATTCTGTTTGACTCGTGATCCGGAGCAATTAGTGCAGGCGCGCTCTGTATTATACATGCAGGCGCGCTCTGTATTATACATGCAGGCGCGCTCTGTATTATACATGCAGGCGCGCTCTGTATTATACATGCAGGCGCGCTCTGTATTATACATGCAGGGGAAGCTCTGTATTATACATGCAGGCGCGCTCTGTATTATACATGCAGGGGAAGCTCTGTATTCTACATGCAGGCGCGCTCTGTATTCTACATGCAGGCGCGCTCTGTATTCTACATGCAGGCGCGCTCTGTATTATACATGCGGGGGAAGCTCTGTATTATACATGCAGGCGCGCTCTGTATTATACATGCAGGCGCACTCTGTATTATACATGCAGGCGCGCTGTGTATTCTACATGCAGGGGAAGCTCTGTATTATACATGCAGGGGAAGCTCTGTATTATACATGCAGGGGAAGCTCTGTATTATACATGCAGGGGAAGCTCTGTATTATACATGCAGGGGAAGCTCTGTATTATACATGCAGGGGAAGCTCTGTATTATACATGCAGGGGAAGCTCTGTATTATACATGCAGGCGCGCTCTGTATTATACATGCAGGGGAAGCTCTGTATTATACATGCAGGGGAAGCTCTGTATTATACATGCAGGCGCGCTCTGTATTATACATGCAGGGGAAGCTCTGTATTATACATGCAGGCGCAGCTCTGTATTATACATGCAGGCGCACTCTGTATTATACATGCAGGCGCGCTCTGTATTATACATGCAGGGGAAGCTGTGTATTATACATGCAGGCGCGCTCTGTATTATACATGCAGGCGCGCTCTGTATTATACATGCAGGCGCGCTCTGTATTATACATGCAGGCGCGCTCTGTATTATACATGCAGGCGCGCTCTGTATTATACATGCAGACGCGCTCTGTATTATACATGCAGGCGCGCTCTGTATTATACACATCAGGCGCGCTCTGTATTATAAATGCAGGCGCGCTCTGTATTATACATGCAGGCGCGCTCTGTATTATACATGCAGGCGCGCTCTGTATTATACATGCAGGCGCGCTCTGTATTATACATGCAGGGGAAGCTCTGTATTATACATGCAGGGGAAGCTCTATTATACATGCAGGGGAAGCTCTGTATTATACATGCAGGGGAAGCTCTGTATTATACATGCAGGCGCGCTCTGTATTATACATGCAGGCGCGCTCTGTATTATACATGCAGGGGAAGCTTTGAAGTGAGACACCTAGAAAGTTACTGTACTCCCTTAGCTGCTAAAGAACTGCACACCTGTGTGTATCCATCCTTCTGCGCACAGTGACCTGGCAGCAAAGGGGTTCATGTGTATGTAACGGTATTTGTGACTTGGCCTGACACACCCAATCTCACATTGGCCCCTGTGGTCTAACCAGTCCCCATTACAGTGTGGTAGTGTCTGGTGGTGCACCTGTTGGCTACAGGACTCCTGAGTCTCCCGCATGATGGTGTATGGGGAGGACCCGTCCAGACAGGCAGCTGAGGTAGTGTGCTTGAGTCCTACCTAGATCCAGTGCAGCGCCTCCACCTCATCAGGATCCCGGCGTCCGCTTGGGGATGAGTCTGATGAGGAACTCCTCTGTGGTGCTCCTCTCTGTGCAATGACTTCACACTTGCACACGAGAGTGTTGTTAATCAGATGCATCTTTATTTGCACGGTGGGCCAACTGCCCTCCACAATGGGGTGTATTCAGCCCTCCATGGTTCAGCTGCTTCCCTCTGAAAGGTTCCTCCTTTTCTAATGGAGTTGCTTCCACCTCTCCCCTAAGGAAGATTCACCAGCTCCTCTTTGTCTGCCTTGTGCTGCCAGACTCACAGCTCTGCATCAGACTACTGCAACAATGTTGCAGACCTCCATGTGCCTCTTACTGAACAGAGGCAGCCAACAACAGGAACTTCACTAACTTTTGGCAGTGCTGTGTCTTATATCACTTAGGAACAGGCACATCTCTGATGTCACTAACCGTGGACACACAGCATGTTGTCACTTCCTATGGGACATATGACAGCTCACCAGGGTGTGAGGGCAAACCTCCATGATAACTACTGGCATTCCTGCATACTTACCAGGTTTACTGCCAGCATGAGAAAGAGATATGTACACCAATTTTACACATGGCTACATTCTCCCCCTGGTGGAACCCAACTCCCGGCTGGGATCTAAATTTGCGGAACCTTCCTTCAGGTAGCACTGCAAAACATAACAACACATTACAGTACATATCTCTTTTCATCATAATCATAACAGATACATCCTAACGTTAGAGGATAACAACCCGGATTACTCCCTGATGGAGTATCCATTACTGGTACTACCATACCCTCTTACGGTGGCTTGCACACAGCATGGTCCACTGGGCTTAAAGCAGCAATGCTGTAACCCTCTGGGTGACACTTCTCATCTAGCCCGCCAGGATCCCAATCTTCTTCCCCTGATCCTTCCTCCTTATCAGTGCCATATCCCCTATCCTCTGCCTCACTCTCCTCCATAAGGGGTTCAGGGACATACGGGTACTCCAACCTGTGGGACGCCTGGTATTTGGCAATAATGGCCCTCTCGGCCCGGCTACACCGGGTTAGCTCAGTATTCCCTGCCCGTCCGGGCAGCACCCATGATAGGGGCTCATCAGGGTCTACTGGGTCTGATAGGATGTCAGGACCCATGGGCTCTATTTCCTTGCACTCAATTTTGAACCACCTCTCTCGTAGCTCCCTTTCCCTCTGCGCGGGTGTGAACTCTCCTAATGCCCAGCAGTAATCCACTATATCCTCCCTTCGGATAAGGAATCGCGTACGATCCATCCAGGCCACATATCCCTCAAATAAGGGAGCCCACCATCGGGACTCCTTACGCTCCTCAGACCCCCACTCTAGTGAGTGGAGCATACCCCGGAAGTCCCTGCAGAACGGGGCCTGGACCACCTCTCGTTTTTTGGGGCCTCACCAGAAGGTATATCCTCCTCTTCCGGCACCCACCGGGACTTAGATACCTGTCCCAATTGTCCTCCTTCCATTGAGCCCTCCCCGAAATCAAAACTGCTCAGTCTTTCCCCAGTCCGGTTCTCACCAACCCCCAAAGATCCTTCCGACACACCCAAACTGGATGATGATCCCCGGGAACAGGTGACTGGGACAGGGGCATTAGCTAGGGCGTGGGGTTGGGCATAGGGACAGGGAATGGGCACCCGCGGGGTTCCGACCCGCTCTCTGCCTTCGGATAGTCCCGTATCATTGTGCGGACGTGCCGCTGGTTGGGCCTCAACCGTCTCAGCTCTCCTCGCAGCCTGCCAGCTCTTTGTTGACACAGGTGATCGGGAAGCACTGCCCGATCGCCGAGGCGTTGTGGTTCTCTCTCTGGTCGTTCCGCTACCTCCGCCGGAAGTGACGTCATCACCGGAACCGGATACTCCGCCATCTTGCGATGGATCCCCATGCGGGATCTCTTCCTCCACAACGACATCCGCCGCCAGAAGTGATGGTTCTGCTCTCCGCTCCGTTCGGGCCTGGGCTAGGCCTTCCTCCGCCGTTGCCACCACCGGTGCCTGGGGAGGGTAAGGATATATCTCACCGCTCCGTCGGCTCGGGATGGAATCTTCTCCTTCCGCGCTGTAAGTCACCACGGCCATGGGACTCCGCCGCTCCGGTTGTCTCCGCACAGGCGATCTCGGCACCTCGAGACTCCGCTCCGCTGCAACACAGGTAAGTGCTGGTTCTTTTGCAGCACCGCTGTAGTGGTTCGCCGGTAGGCGCATCACCACGGATGTCGGGCTTGCCTGCTCCTCGTCCCATGAAGCAGACTCCGACACTAGTAGTGGCACTTCCGCAGGGGACCGACGGTGAGGTTCCGGGTTCTCACCGCGGTTGTAGACCCCTTTCTCTCTATGCTCCATTGCTTTCATTAGGAGTGATCCACATTCTCCGGGATCAACTGGTTCGGTGCAGGCCGCACGCGGGGCTTCAGCCGTCAGCATGGCTGTGTCCGCTCCCGCCTTGACTACCAGGGAGCCTCCTGGCAATAAATAGGGATATACCCCAATGTCTATCTCGCTCTTTGTTGTGCTGGTTACGGGAGACACTTTGCATAGTGGTCTCTCCTGTTCCACAGATAACGGGGCAGGTGATTCCTTATCTCCAGCTTCACTGGTGTGGTCCGCCGGCTGGGGCATCACCACAGCTGGGTGTTGGTCATGGGAGGCACTAAGTAGCTCCTCACTGAATACAGCCTGAACTTCAGCAGGACTCATAGTGATATAGAGTCCCGGCTCCTCCTCCTGGTGAACAGAAATGGCTGATGACTGCTCAAAACTCTCGCTCCCCCTGGTGCAATTTAAAGGAGAGGCGGCACACTCTTTCACGTTATGGCCCCTACTTGGCTCTAAGTCCGTCACAGTCTCTGAGGGCGCGGCTACAGCTTTCGCGCCATACCTCCCCGCAGGGTGTGGTTTTCTCTTTGGCGCCAATCCCGGCCAACTTTCTGCAATTTTAGCATTTGCAGAATTTCCTGCAACTGGCCCACGCGGTCTCCCAGGGAGGCGGGAACCGCCATTTTGGGTCGCTCTGCTATCCCTATTAGCAGCAGTCGTGTTTCTTTATCTTCTTCCTTAGCCACTTCCAGGAAAGGGGGTCACCCCGCATCCAAGAGCGCCTCATCATGACCACAACAGGATGGTCAGGTATCGCTCCTCTCAGGAATTGATCACAACAGTACCTATCCACTTCGGTGGCCGTAATACGATCCTTTCTCCGCATCTCCCCCAAGACTGCTCCAATCCGCAGGAGGAACTCAGATAGCTCCTCTCCGTCTTTCTGACAAAGACTGTAGTACCGCTTCATCAATTGTCCCATGTCCTCTTTACACACAACGGACTGATTGAGCATTACTCCTGACTCCAACGCCGTCGCCATCTTGCGTTGCGGTGTTTTCTCGTAACAGTTATAGTACATGGGGGCTTCTCTCTGCGGGGCAGCCACCACACCAGTACAATAAAGATTGCCCTGATGCACCACCTGTGTGTACCTAATGTAGGCTGGACTCATGTTGCACTACCTCAGGCTAGGCTCACTCTCTCAGTGTCTGCTGTGACTCCTTCCTCCCAGTCTGTGCTCCCTATGGTAAGTGATCTGGAATGGGCTAGAGTACTCTGGCTCTTCCATGCAGTACTTGGGGCGTCTACCTGTCTTGGTTAGCCTAGCGCAGACCCTCTCCAGGATTCCTGACCTCGTTAACAGGCTATCCCTTCTGGCATCCTACCAACTAGCACTACCTCAAAGTGACTCGGTCAGCTATAGCCCGGCTCCAAACCCCTCACTCCTGTCAGGCCCCTAGGTCGTCCCTGCGAACCGACAATACCCCGTCAGCCCCTTGACCACCCCTAGGTCCGTCCCAACGCAGCACAAAGTGGCAGCAGACACTCTCCCTGTTTCCCAGTGTGCCTGTCCTGTTGACAGGTCTGATCTCAGCAGCTCGCCTCCAAATGTAACGGTATTTGTGACTTGGCCTGACCCACCCAATTTCACATTGGCCCCTGTGGTCTAACCAGTCCCCATTACAGTGTGGTAGTGTCTGGTGGTGCACCTGTTGGCTACAGGACTCCTGAGTCTCCCTCATGATGGTGTATGGGGAGGACCCGTCCAGACAGGCAGCTGAGGTAGTGTGCTTGAGTCCTACCTAGATCCAGTGCAGCGCCTCCACCTCATCAGGATCCCGGCGTCCGCTTGGGGATGAGTCTGATGAGGAACTCCTCTGTGGTGCTCCTCTCTGTGCAATGACTTCACACTTGCACACGAGAGGTTTGTTAATCAGATGCATCTTTATTTGCACGGTGGGCCAACTGCCCTCCACAATGGGGTGTATTCAGCCCTCCATGGTTCAGCTGCTTCCCTCTGAAAGGTTCCTCCTTTTCTAATGGAGTTGCTTTCACCTCTCCCCTAAGGAAGATTCACCAGCTCCTCTTTGTCTGCCTTGTGCTGCCAGACTCACAGCTCTGCATCAGACTACTGCAACAATGTTGCAGACCTCCATGTGCCTCTTACTGAACAGAGGCAGCCAACAACAGGAACTTCACTAACTTTTGGCAGTGCTGTGTCTTATATCACTTAGGAACAGGCACATCTCTGATGTCACTAACCGTGGACACACAGCATGTTGTCACTTCCTATGGGACATATGACAGCTCACCAGGGTGTGAGGGCAAACCTCCATGATAACTACTGGCATTCCTGCATACTTACCAGGTTTACTGCCAGCATGAGAAAGAGATATGTACACCAATTTTACACATGGCTACATGTATATTGTACAGCATTTGCACACTCCAGTAATCTGCATTGGATTAGTAATTGGGAATCAGAAGTGTTTATAGAAGCGCGTTTTTTCCTTTTTAAGCGTAAGAGGAAAGCTATCTGTGAGATCCGCCACCTGTATTTGGATTAATAAAAAGTGTTTTTTTTGAAGGAAATTATACCATAAGCATTTTATAATGTAGATTTTATCCCTTTAACCAGTGTTGGCTCTTTTAAAAAAAAAATTTTTTAACAAAAGTGAGAGATCTATCTTCAGGCGAGTGTATCTAGATCAGGTGTGGCCAACAGGTCAGGTTTTCCGGATATCTCTACTTCAGTACAGCTTCTGATTGAGCCACCTGTGCTGAAGCAGTGATATCCTTAAAACCTGGCTTGTTGGTGGCCCTTGAGGACTGGAGTTTGCCTCCCCCTGATAAAGAAAGAGAGAGAGAAGATTATACACAAGAAGACCTGTTTTAACATTCAGGGGTCAGTGAATGGCTTAACCCCTGCTTTGCCAGAACGGGAAAGTGCTTTGGTGCCCGAGTGCCTGTGGCAAAGACTTTCCGGCTTCTTAAACGCGGGAAGCCGGCGCTTCCTGAGTATTACCGGAGTCCGCGGCAGCGTCTGGTTAGCGCTAACGAAATCCCTTTCCCAGTAGTTTGGGGTCCGAGCTTGGCAGCCGCTTTATAAAGGGAGGCCCTGCTTATCCTTCCTGATTCTCACCCCTTCCTCTGCACGTCTCCAGTCCACACCACAGTCTGGCAATATGGTAAGATAATTGTAATACAGCTCAACCCCCTTATAACGCTGTGCTTGGGGTCCAAATCGCACTATAAGCGGATCGCGTTAGAAATAATGTACAATTGTGAGCATTGCACAATAAAGTATTTAAGACGCCAATCATCGGGTTGTAAAGTCTTCATAGATACGAAAATCGGGAGCCGCGCTTGCACCGCGTTATAAGCGGATTCGCGTTGTGACGCGGTTGAGCTGTACATGCAAAGAATTGCACCAGGTCTAACTCAAGAAAAACTTAATGACCCGAGTGGGATTTCTTCTTCTTGATGCATCCGGTGCTGGGTTTTCCTGTACTGTACTGTCCCAGTTTTGCATCCGAGAGCCTTTAGTACATGACCCCTATAATATAGGTTGCGCTTGGGCTTCATGGTCGAAACATCTGTCTGTGGATAGGTTACTGGCTCTGCATTTCTGTAACCCAGGCGTTGCTAAGAACAAAGCTGTAATACGGCCGGCAGAAGCTTATCCGTGTGAAAATGGACAAGAAGCAAAAGGTGACACTGCTAATTTGCATGTCATTACCCAGAATCCCTGTCTGCAGTGGAAGCACTGGATGCTAAGAGATAATGGGGAAAGGCAGGGTCGCAAACCTGTCAGACGTGCAAATGTACCCACAAGTAGTATTTTGTATTTAATACAGAATTGAAGCAGGGAGTTTCTGGCACTGAACCCCATTAATCTCAGCTTCGGGGACCCCCTGCTTCCGGAGATACCTCCGTAGTGGGTGCCGGTAGTCACTCCAAGGCTCACAGTATGGCTGCTTTTCGGAGCTCTCGGGACCTGCGGGCCAATAGGAAGCTGACAGGTGTGGCTGGCTAGTGGCACATGTGACGTGGAACCTGAAACCCGCAGGAGATGCAGTCACCAGCTTTGGAGGTACGTGCCTCCGGAAGTAGGGGGTTCCCGAAGATGAAATTATTGGGGTTCAGCTCGGGAGACCCCCTTCAATCCTGTATTAAAAAAAATAAAGGGGAAAAAAAACCACGCCCAATAAACGGCTTGTGGGGCTTCTTTCAAAGGTTTGCCAGTTTCCCCAACGTTATAGGTTTAGCTAGATGGCGAGGGCCTGTTCCAAACAAGGGTCTGATGCAAGAAGGAAAAGGATGGAAAGTGTTAACATTTCGGACAAAATGTACAATGGGAACAGCGTTCTTATCCGAGCATGTGACTCGCCTACAAAACAAGGAACCCATTATTAGCGGCTGCAGCCGGAGACCTCCGTACGGGAGGGAACACGCAGGGAATGGAACTCACTCGTACTACTGTAAGTAGGTCACGCAACGTCCAGCGATGAACTTCTGGTCCTCTTCCCTCCTGTGATTCGTGCTACGCTGAAGACCTCACTACTTTTTATTTATAAAATGTTTTACCAGGAAATGATACATTGAGTTACCTCTCGTTTCCGTGTATGTCCTGGGCACAGAGTTATGATAATACATGGTTACATTCAATGAATAGACGTTATACATTCAATGTACAGACATTTCAGGGCAGTTAGAGATAATATGATTTGTAGGCTTATTACAGACCAAATTAAAATGAGACAGCTGAAGTTTTGAAAGAACTTAGACTTGTGGCGGCTGTGAGAGTCTCCGGTAGATTGTTCCAGTTTTGGGGTGCACGGTAAGAGAAGGAGGAACGTCCGGATACTTTGTTGAGCCTTGGGACAATGGACAGTCTTTTGGAGTCTGATCTCAGGTGATAGGTGCTGCATGTGGTAGGGATGAGGAGCTTGTTCAGGTAGGCGGGTAGCTTGCCCAGAAAGTATTTGAAGGCAAGAGAGAAAAGATGAAAGACTCAAGTGATGGCCAGTCTAGTTCTTTGAGCATTTCGCAGTGATGTGTGTTGTATTTACAGTACATTGCAGGACAAGGCGGCATATTGAATTGTAGTAGAGGGTGTATAGATTGCTAAGGTGAGTTTGTCGTCTTTACATATTCAGGCTGTGTACCTAGGAACAGTCTGGAGAGATTAGTCTGGTGTACAAATGTACTGTACCACAAGCTAACACCGCCCGAAAACGGACCCACACATGATGATGGATATATCACCGCTTCAACTCAGCACTGTTCTTACAGCATGTGTGTGTATATATATATATATATATATATATATATATATATATATATATAATCAAAGGCTCCTTACCAGGCAGACCAGAGAATCCAGGGAATCCAAAGCAGGCACAGCAAGGAAGAGACAGCACACTTGTTAGCAAAAAGAATTGCGGTGTTTTGTGCCTGCTTCACTAATACAATTCTTTTTGCTAACAAGTGTGCTGTCTCTTCCTTGCTGTGCCTGCTTTGGATTCCCTGGATTCTCTGGTCTGCCTGGTAAGGAGCCTTTGATTGTATTCATTCATATGGGACTAAGCACCTGTCCTCATCTGTATTTGTGTGCCATCTGCTCTGTTACCTATATATATATATATATATATATATATATATATATATACAGAGGCGGCACATTTTATTTGAGTGCGGCTAGCTCCGCAAGCCTGGGGATGCCCCGGCATGCTAGCCGCACTCCCTCGGCGTGCCGCGCGGTCACGCGTCATCGGGTGCCTGCGCCCCCTGCACGCGCGTCCAGGGCTCCCCGAGGGAGCCCTGGTGTCCCGCGATGTGGGGGACGGCGGCAGGGGGTTCCGGGGGACCCGGCGGACCCGGCGAGCGGAGGGAGAAAGCCCCGATCGGAGGGCGCTCCTCCGCGGCTTCGGCGCGCGCCAGGCACATCCCGGCGCGCGCCTGGTTACTGCTGCGGCCGAGACCGGGCAAATGCTCAAATAAACTCGGCCGCAGCAGTATATATAGTTATACGTTACCGTTCCAAGGATTGGTAAACAAGAGACAGCACTCAATGTTGAAAATCAAAGTGTATTAGTGAAAGCAAAAATACATCCAGAAACCCAACGTTTCGGTCCTACAGAATGGGACCTTCCTCAGGGGGATACAAAAAAAAATATATATATAACTCCGGAGTCAACGTATGATTGCATGGTGGCATTTGGCAATAGTATGGAAATCACTCGTCTGAAAAACTGAGAGTATGAATAGTATTTGGGGTGTTTTTGTTTTTTTTTGCAAAACATATAACTTTTTCAGCTTTGTACAGTATGAAGGCGTTATCCCTGGGCAGCGTTCCCCATGAAATGCCGGCCTCTTGTATCTTCAGCCGCTGTACCCTGCTAGATATGGACACGGCATTGCTCACACCCTTAGTGTTGGTGCTTTGGGTATAGAAGTTCCCGTTCTGATACACGGAGGTGTGTGAAACATTCGCAGAGAATCGCAAATCTGCAAAAAATTACAAACCTACGGCCAGCGAAAAGTCGCAAAAATAGCAACTTCTCGCCCCATATCCCCCACCTGCTTCCAAACGCCCTCACGTAATGGGAGCACGGCAACTTCTCGCCCCATGTCCCCCACCTGCTTCAGAACGCCCTCACGTAATGGGAGCACGGCAACTTCTCGCCCCATATCCCCCACCTGCTTCTAAACGCCCTCACGTAATGGGAGCACGGCAACTTCTCGCCCCATATCCCCCACCTGCTTCTAAACGCCCTCACGTAATGGGAGCACGGCAACTTCTCGCCCCATATCCCCCACCTGCTTCAAAACGCCCTCACGTAATGGGAGCACAGCAACTTCTCGCCCCATATCCCCCACCTGCTTCTAAACGCCCTCACGTAATGGGAGCACGGCAACTTCTCGCCCCATATCCCCCACCTGCTTCAAAACGCCCTCACGTAATGGGAGCACAGCAACTTCTCGCCCCATATCCCCCACCTGCTTCCAAACGCTCTCACGTAATGGGAGTACAGCAACTTCTCGCCCCATATCCCCCACCTGCTTCAAAACGCCCTCACGTAATGGGAGCACAGCAACTTCTCGCCCCATATCCCCCACCTGCTTCCAAACGCCCTCACGTAATGGGAGTACAGCAACTTCTCGCCCCATATCCCCCACCTGCTTCAAAACGCCCTCACGTAATGGGAGCACAGCAACTTCTCGCCCCATATCCCCCACCTGCTTCAAAACGCCCTCATGTAATGGGAGCACAGCAACTTCTCGCCCCATATCCCCCACCTGCTTCTAAACGCCCTCACGTAATGGGAGTAAAGCAACTTCTCGCCCCATGTCCCACACCTGCTTCTAAACACCCTCACGTAATGGGAGCACAGCAACTTCTCGCCCCATATCCCCCACCTGCTTCTAAACGCTCTCACGTAATGGGAGTAAAGCAACTTCTCGCCCCATATCCCCCACCTGCTTCTAAACGCCCTCACGTAATGGGAGTAAAGCAACTTCTCGCCCCATATCCCCCACCTGCTTCAAAACGCCCTCACGTAATGGGAGCACAGCAACTTCTCGCCCCATATCCCCCACCTGCTTCTAAACACCCTCACGTAATGGGAGCACAGCAACTTCTCGCCCCATATCCCCCACCTGCTTCAAAACGCCCTCATGTAATGGGAGCACAGCAACTTCTCGCCCCATATCCCCCACCTGCTTCAGAACGCCCTCACGTAATGGGAGCACGGCAACTTCTCGCCCCATATCCCCCACCTGCTTCCAAACGCCCTCACGTAATGGGAGCACAGCAACTTCTCGCCCCATATCCCCCACCTGCTTCTAAACGCCCTCACGTAATGGGAGCACAGCAACTTCTCGCCCCATATCCCCCACCTGCTTCAAAACGCCCTCACGTAATGGGAGCACAGCAACTTCTCGCCCCATATCCCCCACCTGCTTCAAAACGCCCTCACGTAATGGGAGTACAGCAACTTCTCGCCCCATATCCCCCACCTGCTTCAAAACGCCCTCACGTAATGGGAGTACAGCAACTTCTCGCCCCATGTCCCCCACCTGCTTCTAAACGCCCTCACGTAATGGGAGTACAGCAACTTCTCGCCCCATATCCCCCACCTGCTTCTAAACGCCCTCACGTAATGGGAGCACAGCAACTTCTCGCCCCATATCCCCCACCTGCTTCTAAACGCCCTCACGTAATGGGAGCACAGCAACTTCTCGCCCCATATCCCCCACCTGCTTCTAAACGCCCTCACGTAATGGGAGTACAGCAACTTCTCGCCCCATATCCCCCACCTGCTACAAAACGCCCTCACGTAATGGGAGCACAGCAACTTCTCGCCCCATATCCCCCACCTGCTACAAAACGCCCTCACGTAATGGGAGCACAGCAACTTCTCGCCCCATATCCCCCACCTGCTTCAAAACGCCCTCACGTAATGGGAGCACAGCAACTTCTCGCCCCATATCCCCCACCTGCTTCAAAACGCCCTCACGTAATGGGAGTACAGCAACTTCTCGCCCCATGTCCCCCACCTGCTTCAAAGCGCCCTCACGTAATGGGAGCACAGCAACTTCTCGCCCCATATCCCCCACCTGCTTCTAAACGCCCTCACGTAATGGGAGCACGGCAACTTCTCGCCCCATATCCCCCACCTGCTTCTAAACGCCCTCACGTAATGGGAGCACGGCAACTTCTCGCCCCATATCCCCCACCTGCTTCTAAACGCCCTCACGTAATGGGAGCACAGCAACTTCTCGCCCCATATCCCCCACCTGCTTCCAAACACCCTCACGTAATGGGAGCACAGCAACTTCTCGCCCCATATCCCCCACCTGCTTCCAAACGCCCTCACGTAATGGGAGCACAGCAACTTCTCGCCCCATATCCCCCACCTGCTTCCAAACGCCCTCACGTAATGGGAGCACAGCAACTTCTCGCCCCATATCCCCCACCTGCTTCAAAACGCCCTCACGTAATGGGAGAACAGCAACTTCTCGCCCCATATCCCCCACCTGCTTCCAAACGCCCTCACGTAATGGGAGCACAGCAACTTCTCGCCCCATATCCCCCACCTGCTTCTAAACGCCCTCACGTAATGGGAGCACGGCAACTTCTCGCCCCATATCCCCCACCTGCTTCTAAACGCCCTCACGTAATGGGAGCACGGCAACTTCTCGCCCCATATCCCCCACCTGCTTCTAAACGCCCTCACGTAATGGGAGCACGGCAACTTCTCGCCCCATATCCCCCACCTGCTTCAAAACGCCCTCACGTAATGGGAGTACAGCAACTTCTCGCCCCATATCCCCCACCTGCTTCAAAACGCCCTCGCGTAATGGGAGCACAGCAACTTCTCGCCCCATATCCCCCACCTGCTTCAAAACGCCCTCACGTAATGGGAGCACAGCAACTTCTCGCCCCATATCCCCCACCTGCTTCTAAACGCCCTCACGTAATGGGAGCACGGCAACTTCTCGCCCCATATCCCCCACCTGCTTCAAAACGCCCTCACGTAATGGGAGCACAGCAACTTCTCGCCCCATATCCCCCACCTGCTTCAAAACGCCCTCACGTAATGGGAGCACGGCAACTTCTCGCCCCATATCCCCCACCTGCTTCCAAACGCCCTCACGTAATGGGAGTACAGCAACTTCTCGCCCCATATCCCCCACCTGCTTCCAAACGCCCTCACGTAATGGGAGTAAAGCAACTTCTCGCCCCATATCCCCCACCTGCTTCTAAACACCCTCACGTAATGGGAGCACAGCAACTTCTCGCCCCATATCCCCCACCTGCTTCTAAACGCCCTCACGTAATGGGAGCACAGCAACTTCTCGCCCCATATCCCCCACCTGCTTCAAAACGCCCTCACGTAATGGGAGCACAGCAACTTCTCGCCCCATATCCCCCACCTGCTTCTAAACGCCCTCACGTAATGGGAGCACAGCAACTTCTCGCCCCATATCCCCCACCTGCTTCAAAACGCCCTCGCGTAATGGGAGCACAGCAACTTCTCGCCCCATATCCCCCACCTGCTTCAGAACGCCCTCACGTAATGGGAGCACAGCAACTTCTCGCCCCATATCCCCCACCTGCTTGAAAACGCCCTCACGTAATGGGAGCACAGCAACTTCTCGCCCCATATCCCCCACCTGCTTCAAAACGCCCTCACGTTGGGTGCTGGGAGCACAGCAACTTCTCGCCCCATATCCCCCACCTGCTTCAAAACGCCCTCACGTTGGGTGCTGGGAGCAGGATAAAGTGTAGAGGAGCGTTTGTGCAATACGTTTGCTAAAGGTGACTCCCCCAAACAAAACCAATGAAGTGCGTGTTCCCGACGGAGAGCGTCACCCAAACTTTGCCACAACGCCCCAAACTGAACATGGAAAACTTCCAATAGCGGGAGACGGTTCTGCGCTTCAGGACATGGCCCTTTGCTGCAGCGCATTGCTCAGTAATGCACACGCCCCAATAAGCACCGTGCATTGGCGTAGTAATAAAGCAAATGCAATCTGTAATAACACTAATGTTTTATTCTCTGGCACTGACCGTGCGCACGGCTCTGCACATAGAATGCTGTAGCACTGACCGTGTGCACGGCTCTGCACATAGAATGCTGTAGCACTGACCGTGTGCACGGCTCTGTACATAGAATGCTGTAGCACTGACCGTGTGCACGGCTCTGTACATAGAATGCTGTAGCACTGACCGTGTGCACGGCTCTGTACGTAGAATGCTGTAGCACTGACCGTGCGCCCGGCTCTGTACATAGAATGCTGTAGCACTGACCGTGCGCACTGCTCTGCACGTAGAATGCTGTAGCACTGACCGTGTGCACGGCTCTGCACATAGAATGCTGTAGCACTGACCGTGTGCACGGCTCTGCACGTAGAATGCTGTAGCACTGACCGTGCGCCCGGCTCTGTACATAGAATGCTGTAGCACTGACCGTGCGCACGGCTCTGCACGTAGAATGCTGTAGCACTGACCGTGCGCACGGCTCTGTACATAGAATGCTTTAGCACTGACCGTGTGCACGGCTCTGTACATAGAATGCTGTAGCACTGACCGTGCGCACGGCTCTGTACATAATGCTGTAGCACTGACCGTGTGCACGGCTCTGTACATAGAATGCTGTAGCACTGACCGTGTGCACGGCTCTGTACATAGAATGCTGTAGCACTGACCGTGTGCACGGCTCTGCACATAGAATGCTGTAGCACTGAATGTGTGCACGGCTCTGTACATAGAATGCTGTAGCACTGACCGTGTGTACGGCTCTGCACATAGAATGCTGTAGCACTGACTGTGCGCACGGCTCTGTACATAGAATGCTGTAGCACTGACCGTGCGCACGGCTCTGTACATAGAATGCTGTAGCACTGACCGTGCGCACGGCTCTGCACATAGAATGCTGTAGCACTGAATGTGTGCACGGCTCTGTACATAGAATGCTGTAGCACTGACCGTGTGTACGGCTCTGCACATAGAATGCTGTAGCACTGACCGTGCGCACGGCTCTGTACATAATGCTGTAGCACTGACCGTGTGCACGGCTCTGTACATAGAATGCTGTAGCACTGACCGTGTGCAC